>NC_056735.1:158190738-158225738 GCF_019279795.1 Protopterus annectens
CCAGTCATAGCTTATTGCTGAATGAATGCAAATTTCCTTGTCTTTGCAGAATTCTCGTCCAGATGTCATGAGGCATTAATATGGATTGAGTCTCTTTTGACCAATCTGGGCTTAAGATAAATATTTATTTTTACATTTATTTGTTTTACATTTGTTTACCAGGAAAGTCCAACTGAGAAAAACGTGCCCATTTACAGCAGAGGCCAAGAGAGAAAAGCTCCTCATACAGCATCACAATACAAACGTATTTATGATATTTAATACAAAGATGTACAACATAATCATGATTCATAACATTCAACATCCAGTATAGAAATATTCAGAGTAACATTGCAAAATACATTAAAATAATACCCAGAAATAAGGAACAGGTGGTAAGGTGAGATAGTGTTACACAGTGAAGTGTCATGGATGGAGCAACTGTATTGCTTTATCGTGGTATACAACATTTTTGTCTAATTATGAGAAAGAACTAGGTAATGTTAAGTTAGTCAGGGTTTGAACAATTGCATAACCAAGAGTTGGTTAGGTAAGACTTTAGCTGATTTTTAAAGTTAGATTTATTTTGTTGTATTCTGACTTCAAGAGGGAGAGAGTTCAGGATTTTGGCAAATGCACTTGAGTAAAGGGAGTCACCGGATGTATATTTGCTTTTGAATATTTCTACAGGTGCTTTATTAATGGATTTTAGTTGGCAGTTGTTGTTGTTGTAGAAGTTAAGTAGGCCTGTTAGATCTGGTGTTTTATTGGGGTGGTAGAATATTTGATATGCCATGGTAAGTTGATTAAAGTATAATAAGTTGAGTAATTCTAGCCAGCTTAATTGTTTAAGGGCTAGACAGTGATGGGATTGATAGGACGAGTTTGTGGTGAACTTTGCTGTTTTGTTATAACAAGTGTTTAATTTGTTTAAGTCACCTTTATTTAGGTTGGTTAGAACAGGAGATGAATATAGTAATGTGGAGAGTAGGTGGGTTCTATCTATGATGGCTTTACTGTCTGTGGTCAGGTAGTTTTTGCATTGATAATGGGTGCCAAGTTTTTTATGAACTTTAGTTATGTTCTGAGCTATATGTTTATCAAATTTAAGATTTTGGTCAATGATTGTCCCTAGCAGTTTGGTTTGTGGCACTGGGGTGATGAGAATTGTATTTTGTGGATGCCTTATAGATACTTCTCTTCAAAAGGCCTTTTTAACACAAAACAAGGTGGTTCTTTGGAATTCCATTCAGACTAAGCTTTCTGCAAGATAAGTTCTCAGGATCCTAGGGTTCACAGCATCTATGAATCTCATTATATCTTTTGCCAGATTACATCTGGAAAAAAAACACATGGACCCAGCATTTGCATTCTCTAGAATATCAAATAAAATTAGGCAACTCCTGCCATTATTTTAACTATTAAATATATAAACACTTTATAATCATGGTTTAAAATTGAAATGGGTGTGTATGAAGCTGGGTCTGATGGGTCTTTACTGTACTTAGGTAATACAGCCACCATAGCTTTCTTCCAATATGTTGATGCTTCCCCTACTTTTAAAATACCATTAACAAAATCTTGCAGACCTTTATCACTTTCTACTCTCCTAATCACCAAACTTCCACAGGAATACTATCTGTTCATGGAAACTTCCCTGCAGATTGGTTACACTTCACCATTTTTATTTCATCTCCTCCTATTTTAACTATTGACTGTTGAGCCTCAGCTTCCTCTAATGTTAGCATAATTAAGCCTTCCATAAATATTTCCATTTCTGCAATTTTTCTAAAAACCCGACAAGCTCTCTGGTTATTTCTCTAGTTATAGGATCTATGTTTGGCAACAAGCTTTCTACTTTATACTGCCTAAGTCATTCTGCTAAAGGTTATTGAGAATTATTATCAAAAAATAGTTGCTTAACAGCAATCTTTCTAAACTCGTGCATATTATCCAGATACTCCTTTATTTTCTCTTTAGTACCCTGCATTTGTGCTCCTTCTTATTTTGTGAGATTCCCCTTATTCTGAAATACATTAACCTTTTTCATAGCCTCTGATTAATTCTTATTACTTCTTAACCATATCTCTTTCTCTTTTGTTTCTACTCTGCTTTACAGTCTATTTTCATTTTATCCAACTCACTAGCTATAATGTCCGAGTATATTTTTACCTACCCTAATAATTGTTGAAAATTTTCCACCATCAATTCCTTAGATTCCTTTCTTATTAAAAGGAAGGTAGGAAAGCACAAGTGTCTCATTTTTACTTCCTCACCCTATATTTTTATCTTAGTTTTTATTGGTGCATGATCTGAAATAACTATTGAATGTATGTCAAATCTTTCATTTAAATATAAATGTTCTTGTGAAATATAATTTCTATTTATTCTAACCCAGTTATTGCAACTTGGAGACTAATGTGTAAATTCTGTCTGAATTCAAATTACTGAATTCACATCTTCCATAATAAATGTTTTCATAAATTTCTTCAGAAATCCGCTCTCTTTTCTTATATTTTCCCTTCTAGGTCCACTTGGCATGTATTCACTATTGCAAATCAAGTTCCAGTCTCCATCTATGCATAATTTCCCTGTTGAAAACTGATTATTTCTTTCAAAAATTTCTTAAGCTTCATAATAGCAGTTTTTGGTGGAATATAAATAAACATCAGCATAATCTTCCTCCATTACCAGTAGACCCGTACTACCATAAATCAATCATTATTGTATTTTTACCATTTTCTAATAATATTGGAGCCCCTCTAGCAATTAGTCTAATCATTCCCATTTTCCTTTGTCCCAGATATTTTGCTGAATATCCACCCTGAAATCCTTTCTTTGCCAAATTGACATGTTCATTTCTTTCCAAATGTGTCTCCTGCAGCATCACTATTTACACTCTGCATTTCTTAATATAATTCAATACTCTTTCCTTTTTGTCTATATCTGTAAGGCCATTTACATGCCAAAATATTTTGGATAGTATAGTCATCATGATAGCAAGCTATTGTTCTCACCATACACAGTTTTCTTTCAATGTATATTTCCAACTTTTGAGTGTTTGGCAGGCTGAGTTTTTATTCCATTGTTTCTTCCCATCTCCATTTGACCCTATGTCATGTTTTCAAGACTTTTGTTCTAATGAAAATCCTCAAACAAAAAAAAAATACATTTTCAAAACACTCCATCACTACTACCTTAGAATAAAGGCACAAGACTATGTAGATCTTAAAACATTAAGTGAAACCCTCCAGATAAGAATGTATGCCATGAAAATCAACAGCAGCACCCACAGACATTATCTAATCAAAAATTAAGGTTACCCATGCTAACGTGAGTGCTACAGCCTGTGATCCCACATACACTGATTTCTGTAGATTATTTTCTTATCTCCATTCCCCTTGAGATGTGAATAACAGCTCATATGCATTCAAAAAACATTGACTTTTAGCCTGAAGAAAGCATGCACTAACTATATTTAAATAAAACTAAATTCTATAATATTTTATTAAATGCATTAAATTATAAAGGCTGCTAAGGAGTCTGTTATCTCCTATTCACTTTCCATAATTTTAAACTTTATTTTTCATAGAACTGCTTGCCATTGTACCTTTACATTTTTCATTTCTCTCAGCAAAAATGCTCCAAACTCGTAATATTAATTGCTTACACCTGGAAACAGGTTGTCGCTATGGAAAAATACTCAGCAATGAGTCTTTTTCAATTTCACTCAACAAAATGTGCAACTGCCTTCAGCTGTAGGAATATTGTTTCTCACTGAACATTTGCTAATGGAAAAACAAGCTAATATCTTTGTGGATATAAGAAACAGCACTCCTCATGTCTTTCATCACTTTGTCTAATTTTTAAAGGCTACTTGCTTACAAAAACGTACTTGTTTATAACTTAAGATTATAGTATTAATCTAGACATTTACATATGTAAAACTAAGAGGAAATATTTTAATTCTACATATAATATAATTAGTGTACTTTTATATCCCACCCCAGCAGCCCAAGATCACAGCATATTAACATTAAACTTGCTTTTGTTCAGCCTTTCTTCTCGTTACACTGAAAAGTCTATTTTTCTTATTACTACAAAAATATTGGTTTACTTCAATATTTTAACACATACAACAGTCACTGAAAAAACTCCCACATATTTAAATTAGCCCTGACTACATGCTAGACAAAACTGCTTTAGTATATAAAGCATGTAGTTTATATCATGAAATGTTTATATAAATACAAATAAGAACAAAATTGATTTACTTACAGTTACTATTTCACTTTTTTAGTTTCCTTGTAAACATTAATGACATAAGGTGGAATATATGCTTTACTGTCCATTCACAAGTTTAATAAAGTCTACAAAAGTCAAGTCATGTTCAGCCACATTTTCTTGCAAAGCCAAATTTCACCAATGTGATTGATTCTTTATAAAGTCATCCAAAGAATTAACACAGGTACAGGAAGATGCACAGATGAAAAATCAAATTGAAGCAAACAAAAAAAAAACTGCCAGCAAACAACAATCAGTGTAACATTCTTAAATTCTTTATTATTCTATTGCTTTTGTTGCTTCAAATATCTGCTGTTACTCTATATGCTGAATACTGAATTTATATAAACTCACAACAATTCAGAAATCATCAATGCATACCAGTTTCAGCATTTCTGCCTTCATTGGTACATTAACTAAAACACCAAACACAACAAATTTAAATATTCCCTTAAACATGTTGATTGGTTGTCTACAGATGATCATTAAGCCCTGGAGAAAATAAACCCCCAGCCTAATTATCCAACTTTTTTTTTTCTTATTAAATATGTTATGCCATCCAGATTTTTTATTTCCATTTAATATTATTTTATCAATAATAACAAAATTGAATGTAGCTGTATTATGTTTAATACTATGTTTAATATAAAGTGCAGGCATACCTAATATCTGAAATCCTAAATTTAAATGGACCCTCCACAGAACTAACCAATTACCGTCCCATAGCTATTCTCTCTCCACTCTCCAAAATACTAGAGAGATGCATACACTCTCAGGTCTCAGACTACCTCCTTACTAACAACCTCCTTTCCAATACTCAGGATGGTTTCTGACCAAACCATAGCACCACCACTGTCTTACTCTCCTTTACTAACACTATCCTTCAGCATGAAAACAATGGCTATCTCTCCTCTGCTATTTCCTAGACCTATCTAAAGCATTTGACATGGTCCCACACAAATAACTTATTTCTGTCCTCAATAACCTATCCTTCTCTCAATCAGTCACCAACTGGTTTCAGAGTTACCTGTCTGACCACCAACAATGTATTGTATGGCAGAAAGACAATTCTCCCCAACTACCTGTCTCCATAGGGGTTCCCCAAGGATCCATCCTTGGACCCCTACTCTTCTCTGTTTTCACCAATAATCTAGCCTCTGCCACCAAACATGGCACGCTCATACAATATGCAGATGATTCAACCATCATCTGCTCAGCCCAGTCCCTACCCAAACTGCAAAAAGTCACACAGGAAGCCTTTTCCTCTGTTGAAACTTGGTTATCCAATGCCCAATTAATACTCAACCCAAACAAAACTAAACTGCTCATCTTCCAACCCACCAAACATACTCAAAACAACTCTCACTTTAACATCAAAGTAAAAGACAACACCAATATATACCCAACTGAACACACCAAATTGCTAGGAGTGGAAATAGACAATAAACTAAAATTTGACATTCACATATCCATGACCATAAAAAAGTCCACAAAAAACTAGGAGTGTTATACAGAAATAAGCAGCTTCTCACCAAAGCAGCAAAGATTTCAATAGCAAATTCCCACCTTATCTCCACCCTACTTTATACCTCTCCAATATACACCAACCTAAGGCAATGCGATCTAAACAAGCTAGAGACCTGCTACAACAAAATCGCCGAATTCGCTACAGGGGCATCCTACCATAGTCACCACTGTCTCTCACATGCTGAACTGGGCTGGCTTGAACTCCCTCACCTCCTTCAATGGTATCAACTCTCACTTGTCCACAAACTAGTAAACCATCCACTAAATGTCCCATCCCTCCAGAATCTACTCCAACCCTATCGTACCACCAGACCACTAAGATCCAGCAACAAAAATTACTTGCAGATCACTAAAGCCAATATCTCTGCTGGTGAAGCAGTATTCTCTTCCACCATAGCCAAATTATGGAACTCCCTCCCACCCACAATTACCTCCATACCATCATGCACCCACTTCAAATCTTTACTAAAAGCACACCTAAAAACATGCTGGCTATGCCCTTGCAACTCCCACTCTAATATCACCCACCCCATCCAACCACTAGCTTTCTTTCCACTCAACTAACTACCTTGATTATAGCAAGCTCAGATGCTCATAAGCCTAGTACTTATTATACAGCAGGAACTTCTTATTGTAACATTTGTTAATGTCTGTTATGTACTTCACAGATAAAGATTCTAGTTGTCTACTGATGTACTATGTTCTTCATCTGTGAATATGTTGTAAGTAATTGCTATGTTAAATTGTTAATCACTATGTAATCCAATGTAACTACTGTCTGTTCATTTTAACTGTGGAGCTTTTCTCCCCGGGCCTCAACTGAAAATGGACCTACGTCCAGTCGGACACTCCTGGTCAACAAATGTAAATAAATAAATAAATAAATGATGTTTGGCCTACATAATGGGGTGAACACGTACATGTGGCCAAATAAACAATCCAATCAGAATTACAATTAACAAAAATGTGAACACTAAATACCCTAGAGGTGTTTTGTGAAGGAATTTTTTTCTTTTGCAAACAAATTTGCAAAAACTACAATTACCACAAGGCTGGCATCCCTGCAATACTTGGCCTCCCTGTGTTAACTGATATAAACCAGAATTGGTTTGATCAAATTTCTTATAGTGGTTAAACCATCTTTCTAATGTCTTGCCTCTTCTATATGAAAAAAGACATCTCGCAGGCAAAAAATCTCTCATTTGATCTTCTGATAGCAGAATCCCCAATGTTTCTAAACTAAATCTGTGAAAAAAATGAGTATTACTACCAAAAATGGTAGCCAATCTAGCTGGACATTTTGATTTACTCCTAATGCTATATCTTCATTCTATCAACACCACTAATGGATGCACAAGCACCCAACACATCTGAATCCCTATTCCTCTCTCACAAACCTATCAGCCATATCCTGTTCTTGTTTTTCCAGTTCTTGCTCAGAGGAACAGATTCTACATAGTCTAAGAAACTGTGATTTGAGAATATTTTTAATATTATGTCAAGGGTGGCAACTATTTGCATGTATAAGTGTGCTGAATTCTCGATGTTTCCTAAACACACTATTAACTAATGTACCATCCTCCTGAAGCATATCTGTACATCCAAAAATGTAATTTGTCTAGAATGAAAATGAACTGTAAAATGGATCCTCCATTTATTCTCAATCAAGTTCTGTACAAATTCATGTAAATATGTGACATCTGATCTCTGAACTAACCAACAATCATCACGATATTGTCTCCAGATATTCACAGACTCCAAGAAAATATCATGACTCACATCATAAATGATATGTTCCTCAATATATCCCATAAATAGATCAGCATAAATGGGTGCAAAAGATGCACCCATAGCTGTACGCCTGAGCTGCGAAAAGCATTATCCTTGAAATAAAACATTTTTTTTAAAACATGCTCTGTTAGACAAAGCAAATGTGTTAAATCTAGGGCTATAGATTGAAGTTTGATTTAACCAATACTCCAGTCCTAATAACCCAGCCCAATGGGGAATGTTGGTATAAAGGACTGTAACATTTAACATACATATGTACTAACCCTTCTCAAATTGCATCCGATTGATAATATCAAAAACTCCATAGTATCTTGAATCTGAGATTGTATCAGTCCAAATAATGGTTTTAAATACTGGGAAAGATAAACAGATAATGGTTCTGTTAATAACCCCTACCAGAAACTATGGGTCTCCTGAGGGGACATTGAAATTTTTTATGAATTTTGGGTAATGTAAAAATATTCTTTAACTAGGTCCTTTAGAAAGAATGCCCTCATCATAAGCAAATTTAAAAAATAGACCAATTTCAGCCTTAAATTTAAGGGAAGGATTTAAATACATCTTTTGGCAAAATTGGTGATCCAATAATTGTTTTTGGGCTTCAGAATAATACATAACCCAATCCCACAAAAGGGCCTTACAGAAACAGATGCTTGGTGCCAGAGCCATGGGCTCAAGCTTAATGCCAAGAAATGTATAGTTATCCCATTTGGGAAAAACATGTTCCGTGGCAGTACACTAAACACCAAATGTGTCAGAAGAGACTTAGGGACACAGGTGGACAGTGGTCTCAACTTTGATAACCACATTGCCACAACAGTCAGGAAATCCTTCTATGTCTCACACCTCATCACTAAGGGCTTTTCATCAAGAAAAAAAGGAGGTTATTGTCCCACTGCACTCATCCCTCATTAGACCCATTATAGAATGCAATGTCTCATTTGGTATAAACCTCTCAAGACATCTGAATCAACTGTAAAGGCTGCAGAAATACCTCACTAAAAGAATCACAGGCCTAAAGCAGATGCCCTATGCTGACCATCTAAAAAAACTACAGCTATACTCTGTCACATATCGTCTACTCAGAGGCAATCTCTGCTTAACATACAAGGCAATGTCAAACCCACAGCTGTTGGACATGCTACACTTAAAGAAATCCCAATCACTCAGAGCCACACGCTCCAGGGATCTAAACCTTGTCATCACAATGAACAAAACTTGCTGGAGGGATAGGTTCCTGACCCAGAGACTCCCCAGACTCTGGAATTGACTGCCCATACATGTCAAGCAGAGCACCTCTTTGGCCCTCTTCAAAAGGAACCTTGATGATTGGATGGGAAATAGGAAATTCACCCCAGGGATCCTGTCAGTCACCCTGCTAGACAGCGGTCCAGGGAAGTAAATATTGTGGGGAAAAAATAGCCAGGGAATTGTTATGGCTAGGCTTGTATAGGCCCTAGGGCTGATAGCCTAGTATCAACCTATGAACCTATAAATCAAAGCACAATTGCACCACTCTTATCTGCTCTATTAATCACTATTTGTTTATTTTTACCCAAAGCCTTCATAAATTGTTGTTCTGATACAGTTAAATTGTTGTCATGAATATTATTATAAGAATTATATGAAAAATGTAACTCCCTTAAAGGTTGTTATTGAAAACTTGCAACATATTTATTAGAAGGCAGAAGAAAAGTGGACAGCCTAAACCCTAATGTAGATATATCCTGCTCAGTCTGCTCTTCTTTGTCATAAAAAAAAAAAAAAACAGTTTGAAATGTAACAATCTACTAAATGATATAATATCCTGGGTGGAGACATCTTATGGTACCAAATAACTTGGTATAAATCTGAAACCTTTATTTAACAAATCAGTTTCCACACAGGACAAAGATAAGAAGGAATATTATGAACATTTTGACTCCCTGTTATTTGGACACCATCAATTGCAGCAGTGTCTCTAGAGTTGGTACCCCCATGCTAATGTTTGCATCCGGTCTTTCTATCTGGTCTAAAAGGGTCACAATTGTCTTCTTTTTTGCTGTTGGAAAACAGGATAATGTCCATATATCCAATTCTGTATCTGAGGAAAATAATTCTGCTGAAGACTAGATTTCTTTCTTTTATATTTTATGTTGATAGGAGGATGTTCCCTTGATTCCAGATATTTGGCAGCCTTCTTTATATCAAATGTTTTACTATACTGGTAATCTTTAGGATCTCTCTGTAATCTACGGAGCATAAGTGATCTCAATTCTTTTTAAATTGGCATTAAATCTTTAGTAAGTTGCATCAATTGCTCCCAATATTCATCTTGTTGATCAAATTTTTTTGGCCATATGGCATAACTGAGATACTCTGCCAACCAAACTGCTAGTCCTATGTCCATAAAAAGAAAATACTTTAATAAAAGACATTGATGCAGCTTGTTGCGCTTCATGCCAATCATGAATAAGTTGATCATCCAACTATTTTACAATAAGGCTGTAAATGAACTCGAAGGCCTGTAGGACTCAAGGCCTTTATTTTATAAGCTTTCAAAAGCTTCAAATGTCAAAGATTAGTTCTCAAGTCTTAAATAGTTGATAACAACTGTTTAAAAATATCAACACAAGATAATAAAGCTGGTACAATACATGTTGTTTGCCATTCACCATCACAAAACTGCTCAAAAATACCTCCATCATCCTTATTGGCTGCTAGGCCATCCAGGAATTGAGCAGGATTCATGATATTGGCCCCCAAGTGTATCTCTATGTCCTGAAAAAAGCAATCCAAAAACACAACCAACAGCACCCATATAAAGAATATTCCAACAACCAAAATGTTTATAGATGATATAATCCTCCAGATGACCAACAAGAAATCCCACTTCCTTTCAAATATTGTCCTTAGATTTTGAGACCCACAGCAAATAGGTATCCATACAAAACATGTTAATATTTGTTCAGCAATGTCATAGATGCAGTCCCTTATGCTAGGTTACTAAGTGCCCACACAATGAAAAAATGCCAAGTCCAATTATCAAACATTGGATGGAAATAAGCATCTGCAATTTCCACTGCAACAACCTTCCCAACATAAATCCACTAATGATATCAGTGATGAATCCAAAAATATATAAAACGACTTCTCCACAGTAAACAAATTCAACATGTTTAAGGGAATATTTACATTTGTTGTGTTTGGTGTTTTAGATAATGCACTGATGAAGGCAGAAATGCTGAAACCAGTATGCTTTGGTTGTCTCTGAATTGTTGTGAATTTACAGAAATTCAGTATATGGAGTAACAGCAGTTATTTGAAGTAACAGAAGCAATAGAAGAATAAAGAATTTAAGAATATTACACTGATTGTTGTATGTTGGCTGTTTTTTGGTTTCCTTCTTTATAAACTCCCATTTTTTCACTAATTTCAATGCTGCTGATCTTCTTTCTGTTCATCTCCATGGATGGTGCAGTGGTGCAGCAGTAGCATTGCTACCTCACAGCAAGAGGTCCTCTGGTTCAATTCTCGGCTGGAGTGCCTTCTATGTGGAGTCTGCATGTCCTCCCTGCATTCATGTAGGTTTTTTTCTAGATACTCTAGTTTCCTCCCACATTACAAAGATATGCATCTGGAGCATTTCTCCCAGGCCTCTGCTGAAAATTGGCTGTGTTCCAAGTTTGACTTTCCTGGTAAACAAAGGTTAAATAAAAATAAATAAATAAAATCTCCCAACATGAGACATTGCTTCATGTACAAGGTAATCTTGATTCTTCTAGTCAATTCCTATCTTTTTTCTGTCTCTCAAGCATTTGCTTTGGGAATATGGTAAAAGGTTTCATTGGCAAGGTCCCCATTTGAACTTTAGTGCCAGAAGAATGAGAAAAAGAGTCTACCTGTGCTTGCTGGATCACTTTTTGATGGATAAACTTTTTTTATTTTCTGCTTAACCTGTTCTGCATCAAAAATTACTTTGATCCTCCAGGAAAGTAATATTCTGAAAACTGCTGGATACAACAGCTTGAATTTCACACCTGCCTCTCCACATTCCCTGATCACTAGAATAAATTCGCTTATCTTCTGCCTGGGGTACTGTGAATAGCCATTTTCTTAAAACACTGTGTTGTCTCCAATTTTTAAGACTTTTCCTTTTTTCCACAGTTCTGTCTGGATCAACTCTTTCTGTTGGCATGATTATATCTTTATTAATATATGTCTTGGATGCTTTCACATTGCCAGGTTTGAAGCATACACTCAGTGTGCTCTTTCAATTAACAAATACTGCTGCAGAACACAGTACAGTTGCCTATTTGTTTTTTTCAGAAAATTAATACACAGTCTTTTCCTTCTAGTTTCTGTGGTATGGCAGAAAAGCTTGTTTTCTCTCTGAGTGATCTGCCTTTTAACTCTATTATTTTGTGAAAAAGCTCTTCTTGAAAAGCTTTGTTCTCAGCCTGTTTTTTCTTCATTTCACCTTAAGATTTTTACTGTTTTATCAGTTCATCTGAACAGCTAGTTAACACTTTCTTCCAGTTTCTATCCTTTCATTTTTTTGAGTTGATATATTCCTTCTGTGTTTCATTTAATTTAATCACATCTGAGTACATTTTATTTATTTCTTCATCTAAATTACTAAAAAACATCTCTTTAACCAAAGCTGAAGCTTGAATGCCTTTCTACTGAACAGCTGCAGAATCCTTCCCAGACTGTGTTTTCTCTTCACCTTTTCTGGTTGATTTTTTTTCAGGTTCTCAAACTTTCTTTTTTTCTGGTATCCAGACAGTGTACATACTAGCAGTGTACTTAATGAATTTTACTTAAAAAAAAAGTTTCAATGACACTCCTTTTTCTCAGTTTCTGTTTTCACACTGGGAGAGCAAAAGTGAAGCTGTTGATCAGTATGCTGCCATCTTCGCTCTTCAGCATTTCTTATCCACCCAAAACATATTACTCATCATTACTCTGACATCTGCAAGGATAGCATCTGAGCTGCAAACTCTTATAGCGGGTGAACGCTATTGGATTTCCATAGGGATGGGGTATCTTTAAGCCCAAACAACTCATTCATGCCCAAAGTGTTTTCAGGGTTTATTTTGAATCAAGCCATCAATCTCCCAGTTTTCTAACAAGAACATAAAAAAACAGGGAGAACAGATTCTGCATACTCAGTACTTGCATAGGCAGCTCAATTACTATCTTGACAGAAGAAAGCCATTTAGAAAAGCTGATTAGATATTTATTTCTTATCAAAGGGCAAAAAAGGGACACCCTGAGTCTAAACAGATAATTTTCATGTGCTTGTCTTCAGCTATTTTTTTTTTGTTATTCCTACAATGCCAAATCTATTCCAGGAAGTGTCATTGTGCATAAAAATAGAGCAGTGTCTTCTGTGGCTTATTGGAAAGTGATGGACTCTAAGAGAATTCTGAAGACAGCTACATGATTTTCTGCACAACTTTTATAAAGCATTACTGGATTCCTTTTGTAGGTTCAGGTAAAGCTTTGCTACTACCATTCTTTAGGGAATCCTGGATCCATATCTGTGCTTTTCCCAGGATGGATAAGCTTTTGCATTCAACCCATATAGCATTAAGCTATACTGCAGCAGTGGGAATGATGAAACTATTTCAGTTGTGTAAGTTACACCTATGCAGAACAGTAAATGCTCAAATTCCTCAAATATGTAGTAGCTGCCTCCACTTCCATCCCCCTACTTTTACATAGAGTTGTAACCAGAAATTAAAGTAGGGTGCTGTTTGTTTTTTACTTTATATGATCTATTGTTAATATTAATTAGTTATTTCAGGATGTTAGGCTCTTCTCTCATTTGTTGGGAAAGAAAGTCCTGAAGAAAGCTTCACTCTCACTGATGATTTCCCTGCATGGTATTAGGTTCATAGGTTCATAGGTTCATACTAGGCTATCTGCCCTAGGGCATTTATAAGCCTAGCCAGAGTGTGTTTGGCTTTCGCCACCCATTTTAAATTAATTTTGCTATGCCCTTTTTCGAGGTTAGTATACTGTGCCTCTGTCTAACAGTGACACAGAAGTGATACCCGGGGTAAACCTATGATCTCCCATCCACTCATCATGATTCCGCTTGAAGAGAGTCAGTGAGGGACTCTGCCTAACCTGAACTGGGATTTTATTCCAGAGTGAAGGGAGCCTCTGGGTTATGAATCTGTCCCTCCAGCATGTCCTATTTATTTCAGTGCTGAAGTTCAAGTCTCTCGAAGATGTAGCTCGATGTGATTTGGATTTTCTGAGGTGCAGCATGTCCATTAATTCTGGGTTGGACATGGCTTTATACGTCAGGCACAGATTGCCTCTGAGCAGGTGGTATGCCACTGAGTAGGGCTGGAGTTTATTTAACTGGGCAGCATATGGCATCTGTTTGAGCCCTTTGACCCTCTTGGTGAGGTACTTTTGGGGTCTTTCCAGTTGCTGCAGGTGTCTGGTAAGGTACATCCCAAAAGGGGCATTGTACTCAATTATGAGCCTGATGAGGGATGAGTAAAGAGGCACGATGACCTCCCCTGATCTAGATGTGAATCCCTTCATGATTAGGTGGGCTATATAAAATGTTTTTCTAACCACTTTGGCCACGTGGTTTTCAAATGAGAGATTGCTATCAAATTGGGTCCCCAGGTCCCTAATTACTTCTTCCGTACTTAATGGATTACCACCTATGTGGTAATTTGTGGGTACTTTGTTTTTGCCAAAGGGGATGACTATACACTTTTTGGCATTTAGCTTGAGGCCATGGCTCTGGCACCAGTTGTCTGTTTCTATGAGGCCCTTTTGTAGGATGCTTGTGTCGGCTGGAGAGTTGATTATGGTGCCTAGTTTGCAGTCATCTGCGAACTTGGTCAGCCGCAGTCCTTCCATATTGGCCTGTACCTCCGAGAAATATATACCAAACAAGAGAGGTCCCAGGACTGAGCCTTGTAGGATGCCACTTGTAACTGGTTTGGAGTCTGACATGGCTCCAGCAATTCTAACCATGTGGGTTCTGTCCTTGAGCCAGTTTGCAACCCATCTAGTGACATAGGGGTTTATATTTAAGCTGGTGAGCTTATCTATAATGCCCAAGTGGGGTATTGTATCGAAGGCTTTTGCGAGGTCCAGGTAGGCTGTGTGGACCACCTTCCCCTTGTCAATGGCCTTGGTGACTGTTTCAAAGAAATTGACCAGGTTTAAGAGGCAGGATCTGCCCTTAACAAAGCGTCTGTAGGTCCCCAATATCTTTATTTATGAGGTCCATGATGATCCTTTCCATAGCTTTGCAGACCAAGCTAGTCAGGCTTATGGGGCGATAGTTTCCAGGATCCGTTGAGGCACCATCTTTGTGGAGAGGGACCACTGTTGCTGTATGCCACTCTTTGGGTAAATATCCTGTAGTAAGGCTGAGATTGAACAGTAGTTTTATGTTTGGGTTTAGCTCTTCTTGGAGTTCATGTAGGACACAGCCCAGGACACCGTCTGGTCCCATTGATGCTGTGTTTTTTGCTTTGGAGAGGGCGGCTCTTACCTGAGCATCTGAGATGTCAGGGGGGCAGCATTCTGCTGGGATAGATATTTGCCCTTTTGGTGGGGAGGGGGGGAGAAGTTTGCACTGAACCTATCAGCTAGGATGTTGGCAATGTTTGTGGGTTCAGTGTATTTTTTGTCATTTTGGACTAATTTTGAGCATATCTGGGAATTCCCACCCAGGTTCCTAACATAACTAAAGAAAGCCTTGTGATTATCCTTAGTGTCCTGTGCAATTTTTCTCTCGAAGCTGGCCTTAGACGATTTTATGAATGCCTGTAGTTTTTAGCTAATACTGATCAGAGATGCCTTCCCTTTTTGGGATTTTGCTCTATCATGTAGTAGCTTCCTCCTTCTATTGTATAGTTTGTTTATGGCTGGGGTCCACCAGACAGGACGCCTGCCTTTGGAGGATTGGGTCTTGGTTTTATTTGGGATTGCATGATCCATGCATTCCTGAAGGTGTTCATAGAATGCGTTTATAAAGGATTTCGCAGTCTGGGCCTTATTTTCCACAGGCCCGGGGGCTTTGAAGGATTCCACCTCGGTTTTGAGGAGTGTGAAATTTGCTTTAGAGAGGTTTTTCACTGTGGTTTTCTGTGCAGGCAGTGGGGTTGGGATGTGAATATCCAGTGAGATTAGTTTATGGTCTGATCTTACCAGTGAGGGATACACTTCTGGTCTGGAGCATAGAGCCCCCATGTTGGTGATGATCAGGTCCAGTATGTTTTCCCCTCTTGTGGGAGTGGTAACAAGTTGTTCCATAGCATTTCAGTTTATAAATTCTAGGAACCCTTGGGCTAGGGTGTTGGAGCTAGAGTAATGCTCCCAGTCTAAGTTTGGGTAGTTGAAGTTTCCCAATATAATGGTGTTTGGAGAGACCTTCATATTTTCTAGTGTTCTCAGGAAGGCCGAGTGGGGTTCCTGGGTTTGGGAGGGTGGTCTGCAGCAGGCTATAAACTGGAAGGCAGTCTTACCCACTGTTAGTTGCACATGGATAGTCTCTGATGCTTCGTGCTGTGCCACCAACCTGGAGGTGTGCATATCTTTGACGAATATTGATACTCCCCCTCCTTTTGTGGTACGATCCAAGTTTTGGGGCCGAAAAGCATGGTATGAGGTATAACCTGGTAGTGCTGGGGTGCACTCGGAAGCCTTGAACCAGGTTTCTGTTACTGCACAGATATCAATGTTCTCCATGCTAAGGAGAGTTTCGAGTGCATGCATCTTGAGGTTTAGACTTCTGGCATTGAGTAGCATTACTCTTAGTTTCTTATCCCTTGTGATACCTATGGAGGTGGGTTTGTCTTTTGAGCCTTGCCTAAAAAAGGCACTATGGGGGTGGCAAGAGCCTTTGCCAATATCCGAAAGCCCAGGGGTGACAGGTGCAAGCTGTATCTAGTGAAGCATCGTGGCTTGTCGAGCATGTCATCCCAGGCTGACAGGCATTGGATCCCCTTTGAATGACACCAATACTTAAGCCAATTGTTGAAATTGATCATCTTGTCTTCATATTGTGGCATCATTCTTGGTGAGGGTAAGATGCTACTCAAGGTCAGGTTCATACCGGCCTGGGCTACATGCTCAGAGAGCTCCTCTATGTCTCTTTTCATGTAGTCCAGGGAGGTATGTCTCAGGTCATTCACACCAGCATGGACAATGACTGAGTCATGTTTGTACATGCCTTGGAGTGACCTGAGTGCTTGTGTTATGTGACGGATCCTATGGCCCGACAGGCAGCTCATGGTGGCCTTCTCCTTGTTCAGCCTGGTGAGCAGGATGTCAGTGTGCCTGACAATAGAGTCACCTATTACAAGTGTATCAGGTGTGTTGTTTAGCCTTAAGGGCTGTGACTTTTCAGCACACTGGCTTTGTGAGCTATGTGTTGCACGTGTTTTGTTTTGGGGTAGCGGTTGCTTGGGTGTCTGCTTTGGAGGTCTCTGCTGCTTAGGCAGATTTTTATTTAAAGCCTCCAAGTATGTTTTTGTGTGTTTATGTGTTTGGTTTGCTGTCATGGTAGGTCTATGTGAGACTGGAATTGTAGTGAGCGTGGTTTCCTTCTCCTCCTGACTGGTTACGCCAGTACTGAGTTGAGAGAGCTTAGCCTCCAGTTTGGCTATATGGTTGCATCTCTCACATGTGTTAGAATTTGCTGGGAGGAGGAGAGGGTTGTCTGTGTACATGAGGCAATTGTAACATTGCCTCAAGATTCCCAGATTCACCAGCTGGACTGGAGAGGAGATTGACAACTGACCTTTGGACATGCTAGAATAGTATTGGGAATTCCTTTATAATTGAAAAAAAGGGCCAGTGGGGAACATGGTACTCAAGGGGAGTTTGTGAGGGTGTAGTGCTTTTAATTTTTTAGTGCTGACTTATATAATTGCTTTAGTGAGCAAGTGCCAGGCTTTAGAGTAGGAATAGGGTGTTTATTATGAGAACTAGATCAGTTCTAAGGGAAAAAGTGAAGAGCAGACTTTGTGGAGCCGAGTATGGTTTAAACCCAATTAAGCAGAGCTACCCGATGCTGCGCTATGCGCAAAATCACACAAAGCCGCGCCAAAGCTGGTTTTATACAGGGGGACTTGAAAGAGCTAGAAATTGGCCCAAAACGGCCAATAGACTACCAGATTCTTGTGCTGGGAACACTCCTCCAGGGATAGATAGGCTGCTCTAAGCTCCCCACTGCCACTGGTGAAGAATGAAGCCTCCCTTTATCCAAGAAAGGAAATGGGCAACACAGGAAGTTTCCAAAAGTCCAGAATACAGCAAAGGCTGTATTTGCACTACTCTAGGTCAGGAAAGATGGGAAACAAGGATAATGTTTTTGTTTTTTTTTTTCTTTTTTGCAACAATTAGCGAATCATCAGTCAGAGTGAAAGAGTATATGGGGAGGGCAGAACTTTTTGAAGCTGGACAGTTGTTGTTTCCTGGGTATGAAACAACCCATATAGCCTAAGGGATACTCCAGCAGTGAGGAATATGAAAAACAACTGTCATGGGTACATGCAAACTTACATAGCTGTAATTTACCATAGCTTTATTACTTTGTTTGGCACGAACAAACTGAATAATTGGCGAAAAAATGTTTTAGCTCTTTGCTAAATGTCATCCAAAACCTTGTATAACAGTGCATACATTAATGCTGCTGTTATATGTATTAACCATCATTTGTGCACATTTATGGATGCACAGGACAGTTATGTGCACAACTTGGCCATGCTAGTTTGCAAAATGCATATTAAATAAAAAGCAATATAGAAGCACAGTTCTAAACTCTGTGCATTTAATAATATATGTGCAATAGTGTGTGCTTTGGCAAATAATAAAGTACATGTTGAAAAATCTATCTGATTGGTGTAAGAATCACTTCTATCTTTGGAAACAGCATAATTATACTGAAAATTGAAAAAATGCAATGTTCTACAGCATGAAACAAGAAACTTCTTGAGTATGACACAGTAGGCTGTTATGAAAAAGTAAAATATCAACCAATGAGGGCCTAATTAAAAAATTACTTTTCTGTCCCTTTAATTTTAAGTGCAACCAATACAGGGTAATTTTAGAAAAAAAAAGTCTTCATCATATTATATGATACAATTTCAAATAACAGTGTGCTCAAGCTTTTTTAAAAAATATTGAAAAGCTAAATTATCAAGTAAAGATTTTCATTGTTAAACACAGCAGCTATCTAAATACAAAGAATTTACATCCATTATTTTGTTTTCATATGAAAAATGTTAAGAATCAAATATTGTGGTAGTAAGATTCATCACAAAAATTACAGTGAGTAGGTTAATGGTCAAATATAAAAATGTGTACAAAGTAAATTTATTTACTGAGTGTTTATCAAAGAAAATTACTAACAATCACAGACTACAGTACATAATGTTCAACAAAAATTCCAAAGTCTATGGCTGAGCAAATGAGATCAAGGAATCAAAATACTCAAAAATCCAAAAAATAAAAAGATCAGATCTCAACGTGTTGCCTGTAAAAGTTTTTATGTGGACAAGTGCAACAGGAAGGTTTAAGTAAGAATTTCTAAACACTTACCTGAAATAAAAAGATGAGTTATCACCAACTTGTTAGTTAAAACATATTAAAGAAAATGGTGTAGAACATACTTTTATGTTTAGGGTGATACAAAAGATTTTACTTAAAGTAAGAGGGGGTGATGCTTTGAATGCTATGGAAGGTGCAGAATATAAATGAATTATAAGCCCACAAGCTGACAAAGAACCCAGGTTAAATACATCTGTTAGTTTGAAACCCGTTTTAAAACGTCAACAAATGGAGTTGAAAGAAATATATAAGAAGGTCAAACTGATTGTTTATGCTATTAAATCTTTTTAATTAACATTTAGTATTTATGTCTATTTATAGTGCTGTCACTTTAAATAGTTTTAACGCAATAAAAGGAAATTATTTTCATTGGCTGTTGGGGTCATGTGCTGTTTATAAAATGTTTGTTTTAAGTGAATGTTTTCATGCACTGAAGAAGGATATTCCAAAAAACTTTGCAATCTATTTATTAAAATGGAAGTAATAATCTTTGGAGTTGAGATCTGATCTTTTTGTTTTAGGATTATAGCATGAAATGTATAGGAAATGATCAAATATTACAATGAAAAACATATAGTGAAGACATACCCCAGGATTCAGCAAGCTCCCATGCAGGAATAACTTATTCCTGCACTGAAGGGACCATTCCCGTACAGCACGCCATGCATATTCATGAAGGTGCGCTGCCATGCTGCAAAATGTACATGGTTCTGTGTACTAGTGCAGGGGGTTGCCTGGAAGCAGTGCTCTCACAATACACATACCCCCTCTACACCAGAATTGTCATTCAGCAATTTAAAACAAGCAAGAATGCTTGTAACACCCCCAACCCATCAGGGTAAGAAATCTAGTCAAAGCCTTAAGAGACAATCATCCAAACCAAGGCAAAAGTTGATTGAATAAAAGATTTAGCATAAGCACATAGTGCACACCTCCTGACCCATCAGAGTAAGGAATATGGAGAAAGCCATAAGGGACAATCGTCCCACAAAGTGGAAAGTTGATAGAATAACAGATTCAGCATTAGCATGGATATTCTGAGGGGTACAAATAAAAAAACACAACAAATAAAATTGTTTATATACATGCAATAAAGTTTAAGCATAGCTGCATGTGTGTGCCTGTTGCTTAGCTATGCTTAGTCCAGATGAAACAGCATAAGAAATTAAATAGCAAGAGACATCCAACAAAAACAGTACTGCAATAGTTTAGTGGTTAGAGCGTATGCGTGGCAAACAATCATTCCCATTTCGATCCCCATTACAACCAATTTGCATTTTACATGTGGAAGCAGTACATAAGCATTTTTTTTTATAATTAGCTACTAAATTTTTTATTTTTATTTTATTTTCAGTTTGATTACTGGGGAAGTCCACTGGGCCTAAAAGTGCCCGTTTTCAGTGGAGGCCCGGGGAGAAACGCTCCGTAAGCAATACAAATACAATGAAGGTTACATTATGTTAAAGTAAAATACAAGAATAGAATTCATACATTCAGAAATGCAGATGCATAAGATGTAAATCAAACAACACTGCTAATAGATAATAGAGAACACCCATTACTGGAATATCAATTTAATACAATATGATACAAATATCTGTAAGAATAGGAATTTTTTTTTTTTTTTTTACATTGGTGGTACTGATATATACAGTATTTACAGTTTGTAGTGTTAAGGAAGAAATTCATTAGTCAGAGAAAGACTGCTGAGTCCATTTTAGGAGAGAAGAATTAAACGCAAGCAATGTAGAATAGTCAATGGGGGCATTCAGTAGAATTTATGTAGGGTGGAAGCAGGAGCATTTCCGTTTGGATGATAGGTATAGGAATAGTTGGGTCTTGAATGATTCTATGTTGGGTATATTCCTGAGAGAAGGGGGAAGAGAGTTCCATTTCTTACCTAGTGAGAAGGAGAGAAGTAGTTGGCCAGCAGGACGTTTTGGTTTGTAGATGGAGACGAAGTTTTGGTGTTTGGATCTCAGAGATCTATTCGGGATGTATGGAGGAAGGACATTTGTTATGGCTGGGAATTTTTCAGGGAAGAATATTAATTTGTGAGCTGTGGTTAGTTGGAGATAGTCTAGGTGGTTAGATAGTTCTAGCCAGTTTAGAGATTGTAGGGAAAGGCAGTGGTGAGTTGAGGTTTTGGAATTAGTGGCAAATTTAGAGACCTTATTATAGCAAGTTTCAAGTTTAGAGATGATAGAAGAAGACAGATTAGTTAAGAGAGGGGTGCCGTAGAGTAGTGTAGGTAGAAGGTAGGTAGTTGCCAGGGTATGTCTAGAGGAGTTGGTAAGAAAACGGTTGTTCCAGTAGAGCATAACTAACCTTTAGTGAGTTTTCTTTATGTTTTGTTGTATGTGGATGTCAAATTTCAGGTTTTCGTCTATAGTAATGCCAAGAAGTTTGGCGGAGGGGACAACTTCAATAGCAGTGTTGGTTTGGCTTAGGACTAGGAAAGCATTTTTGTCAAAGGAGAAAGCCCTAGTAGGAGGGAAGAGTAGTATTTTAGATTTGTTAGAGTTGAGGGAGAGATGGTTTTGTTGCATCCAGTTCTCTATAGTGGAAAATGCTATTTGGGTTTTGGTTAGTAGTTCAGATAGGTTGGAGGCGGCACAGACTAAGATAGAGTCATCAGCATATTGGATGACTGTTGTATCAGGGATGGCAGTGTGGAGGTTATTAATAGAGATGTTGAAAAGTAAGGGTCCTAGGATGGATCCCTGGGGAACGCCGGTTGGTGTTGGCAAGAAGGAGGAGGTAGAGTTCTTCCATTTGACGGCTTGGGATCTGTCAGATAGGTAACTGGAGAACCAGGCTAGAGAAGTGGGGGAGAGATTGAGGTTGGTGAGATGAGAGAGAAGGTGTTTATGGGAGATGGTGTTGAAAGCTTTAGATAGATCTAGCAGTAGTGTGGATACTAGTAGTCCGGAATCTCGAGCTTGATTGATTGTTTCTAGGAAGGATATTAAGGCAGTTATAGTGCTGTGGCCAAGGCGAAAGCCATGTTGGGTGGGTGTTAGGAGGTGATTCTGGATTAGGAAAGGCATAAGTTGGTGGTGAACACATTTTTCCAATATTTTAGATATAGGGGATAGAAGGGCGATTGGACGGAAATTGGAAATGTTGGTGTTTTTGCCACCTTTGTGAAGAGGTAGGATGTAGGCTGAGCACCAGAGTTTGGGTACATAAGACTCTTTTAAGGATCTGTTAATGAGGATACTGATAGGGAGAGCTATGCCTTCTGCAGCACATTTAAGGAAGGAGGAGGGTATCTTGTTAGGGGCATTGGAGCAAGGCTTTAGTTTAGATAAGAGCCTTTTTATAAAAATGGTTGAAACTGGCTTGATCTGGAAGTTAAGAGGGCAGTTGTTAGTGTTGTTGGGTAAAGGGAGGGAGAGTTGGGAGAATTGTTTTTAGGGAAAGTTTTTGTGAGCTTAGCTATGGATTCAGTAAAGAAAGTGTTGAAGTGAGAGCTCAGCTCCAAGTCAGTTAAACTAGGGTCAGGGCAGGGGTTATTCCTGGACCCTGGATGCAGAAGGGAATTGACTGATTTCCAGAATTGTTTTGGGTTTTTCATATTGTTGGTTTGTAGTTTATTATAAAAGTTTTTTTTGTTTGATTTCTTTACTTGGTTGCGGAGTTGGGTATAATGAAGTAAGGTAGAAGACGTTTTATTTTTCTGGTAAAGCTTGTCCCCGAGGTGCATGCTTTGTTTTGTTTCATTGGACAGCCAAGGAGCAGGATTGGCTTTGACACGTTTGTTTCTTAGAGGGGCTAGGGAGTTGAGAGTATTTAGGAAGACAGAGTTAAAATGTTCAATGGCATTGTCAAGGGGGAGAGAGTTTAGAATTTGCCAGTTTATTTGTTTAAGAATATTTGAGAAGATTGTGGGGTTGAAGTTGCAAAGGTTATGTGTTTGAATGTAGTGGTGCTGATACTGAATGGAGTTGGCTGTGCGGCGAATAAAGGCAGGGAGATGGTCACTGAAGGAGTCAGGGACAGTGCCAGAAAGAGTTATTTTGTGTGGATGAGAGACTAAGATCCAGTAAATGATGGAACCAGGGGGATGTTTTTTGTTAGGATGAGTTGTTGAGTGGATTACTTGGGAGAAGTTGTAGAGGTTAATGGACAGGGAGGGAGAAGGTGTGTTAATTTTATTCCAATCTATGTTAACATCACCAAGAATGTAGGTTTCATATCTTATTTCAGAAGAGGCCCAATGAAGAATGTTTTCGAGGGTAGAGATGTTGTCGCCTGGGGAGATATATAAGGAAATTATGCAGATGTTCTTATGTTTATTTAGTCGAAGGAGGCTTGCTGTAATTTCAGTATTTTTAAAGTGTGGGGTTGGGATTTGAAGGGGGATTAAGGAGAGTAGGTTAGAGTAGATTACAGCAGAGCTAACATATATTTGTTAACCAGAGTACTGCCGTAGGTCCAGATGTGAGGTGTCAGTTTAATAAAGTTGTGAAACCCCTATATAAACACAAGTGCCCCATACAGTATAGTCACACATGAATAAATGTAATGAAAGCACATTGGGGGATTTCAAGGACAGTAAACAAATTTATAATATGCAATGAATGATGAATCAATCCCATACAGCAGATAGTCTATAAAATAAAAAATAATCAATACTAAGCATTGCACAGCTCCGCTTACCAGGTGTAAACATTGTGTAAATATGACTGCTAAGCCATGAGTAGCCTAGCTAAGTGGATTTGCCCATTGGTAAGCAGTGCTGAACCTGCCCCTTTAAGCACTGCCAACCTTAGCTAAGCAGGTTTCCCCATAGTTTAGATTAGTTCAGCATATTCAAAACCATCCAATCATGGCAAAGGGTGGAAAATTGGCCGTATTTAAACCCCGCAGGTGGGAATACAGCTCATAACTGGTTGCAGCTTCCCACTGTAGACAGCATGGCAGGGGTTGGTGAGGGCATGCGCTTCCGGGCACAGTGCTGGGATATACAGGAGTCCAAGGTCATGGTATGACTCCTGGTAAATAACCATGATGGGAGACTGCTTCAGGACCAGTACCAGGGTTCCCAATATAAAGCGGAAACCTGGGACCGTCTCACCCGTGATCTCACCAGTGCCACTGGTATCCCTCGGACTGATGAGCAAATCCGGCATCACTATGCAGACCTGAAGTGGAGGAAGAGGGAGCTCTTGGATGAGTGGGTCCAAGATGCAAGGCAGAGGGGTGATGCCCCAGCAGTGTGTAAGTATTCATATCAATAACTGTTTACCAAAGTCTAGACTCTGTATTTGATGGATAGGTATGCCTAAATATTTCTCTATTCCCTTTATAGCTGCAGCTGAATGGGCTGTGAATCAGGAAGCCCATGCCAGTAGGTTGCAAAGGCTGCATCACGAGGCTGGTGAGTAACAATTCTGCATGTAGTAATCATACCAAATAAATATAAAGGAGTGGAATGTCAACTGGTAGTATAAAAACTGTGTATGGGTTGTACTGAATAAACCACACAATATGACAGTAATATACCCATATAGGTGATATTTAAATAAAACCGTAACTTCCTGGCAATAAAGTTCTAAATCCTGGACTGGTTGTGTTTACTCTGGTATTGTATGGCATTTAGTGTTACATTCTCCGAATAGTAATGCTGTGTTATAAGTTATTTATAACCACTGTTACCCACACTGTGCTACATAAAAATATGTCTAGGAATGTCTGTATAAGACTGTTGCAAGTACAAGGTCAGATTGTACAACCAAGATAGACTTAGACAGAAAACATTAAAAGAACAAGCAACAGTTGCTGAACAGCTCACTCTGATGAAACACAAACTGTTGTATTTTTAGCACACACAGCCATGGTTCAAATCCTGGGAGTGGTAGTAAGCTGTATGCATATCATACCTCTCAACTGTACAGATTTTCGCAGAATGTCCAGATAATTAGTTTACATTGTTGGTCTGTTCCTCTTACTCCCTGGCAAATCACTGGGATGATCTCAGAATTGTAGTCACTAAATAATGACAGACATTTGACTTTCAGATGTCTAATCCATCTGAAAATGTATAATAAAACAAATCCTGTTACTCTAGCAACTGTCTAAAAGTTTATAAAAGCAATATTCATAATATGTCCCTATTTGTACCCCCATGCTGTCAAGCTTTGTCCAGATGTTGTGCATTAAGACATTAAGAGATATGTACATAATTTTAACTAGGAATCTGGGAATATGTGTAGAAACAGTCAGGTAGTGTTAACAAACATTGCCTCCACAGGTCTAGCAGGTAAGACAAATAGAATTTAGCTATAAGACAGCTGAAGTTTACACTGTGTACAAACATACCACTGCCCAAACCAAGGCCATAGGGTATTGTAATAAAACCCGTAGAGTAATGATTAGAGCAATGATCATTAAAGTTGTGAATACTGCAAGGATATACAAGGTGTTAACTGACATTCCCCCCACCATATCTGCAACAATAATCTAAACACACAAATCAATGGATATGTGTACACCAAACCTACTGTTGGGACATATGTCCAATTGTTCAACAAATATTGAAATATGTTTCTATTAATGTTCCATGTTAAAATACTATCATTGGTGGCCTGTTGCTATGAATATAACCTGCATGCCATTGTAATTGCCACTGTGGTTCCATATATGCATGTGTTCTGTTTGCTAAGCAACTGTTCCAAATCTGTTGTTTTGGGTTAATGGGAATATCTATGCATGCTGTTATAACTAATCCTGGATTTTGCTGAGTATTACTAACCCACATATGTTCTAAAATTGTAACACCATAGCACGTTTGGGAAGGCTGGTCCCAGTGAACCCTCTCCTCCCACCTCATCTGGCCGTGGCACCGGGCTCCAGCATGTCTGGGACCCAGCCCAGGACCTCCTCGTCTGCTGGTTCTGCACCACCTTTGGGTGGAACTGCCTCAGAGGATGAGGCTCGTCCCTCGCTGGGAGTGGGCGTGGACAGGATACTGTCTCCAGAAGCCAGATCCGGAGTTTGGTGAGTAGTGAGCTCTGAAAGGAGTTTGGAGATCTGCTACACCAGCTTGAGGGCTGTGTGGCACAATTAGAGGGTCAGCCTGCCCCTTCTGCTCCATCCTCAGCACACACACCTTCAGGGCCATGAAGGCACAGTGGTGACTGCCCATGGGTGGGGACCTCAGTCCCACTTTTTCCATTTGGGGGCTCATGGGTTTCCGATTTCCAAACACCCCTCCCTGTCCAAGGTGTTTACCTCCAACAGGTGTCATATACGGCCCCTGTATGCTGTCTTGTCTGTCTTGTCTATCTTCCTACCCAACCTACCTCCCCAAATATACCTACTATCCTTCCACAACATCCCACTCTCACCTTAAAGAAAAAGAGCACTCTGTTCCCAAACAAAATTTTGCCCCATACATAGCTGTCCATTTCACACACATGTCCACTGGGCATATGTAATTGGATCTAATTGGCTTCACAACAAATTATTGTTGTCCTCACCCCTTTCTCAGGGGTTTGAGTGTCCAAATTTACCTCCAAATTCAGTACATATGCACAGCTATTGTTGTAGAAGAAATGGACAGCTATGGACCTTTCGTACATCTGCCCTGCACATCCCTAGCTACTTTCCCTACTGTCTTTTCTTCTGCATGCCCCCTTTTCACCACTTTCTTATCACCCCTTTTTCCTTTTCTGTTAAAGAAATTAGTGTGGGGGAAAGTGTGAGTAAGCTGTTTTAAGTAGCAGTAAGCGGTTTTGCACGGTGCTAAGCGAAGTCTACACAGATTAAGCAAGTATTAGTTTAACCGTGTTTTAGTAGTGCTTAGCTCCACGCAAATCCATGAAAACCCTCTTGCAACTACTTAAAACTGCTTTAATCACCCTGTCACCATCAGCTATTGTTTTGGCCAGCAAATAAATAAGCAGCACTGCACAGTCTTGAACCCAGGACCATGTTCACTAAGGTCAGAGTAATGTACCACTACTCCATCTAACTTATACTGTGGATTTTTTTATTTAAATATAACATTGAAGACAGGTATAGAATACTGTGGAACCAGTCATGTTTATAATATATAAATATACAAATATGGATTTGTATGGTGATGAAAAGTGTATACATCAGATATATGTAGCTGTACCTACGAACTTAGACATATAGAATATGTAGATATATATATCATAAAATAATATATATGTGCAGATATAAAGAAAATTATATACATATATCAGTAGTCATATATGTAAACATATATACATATATATATATATATATATATATATATAAATAACTATATATATATATATATATATATATATATATATATATATACATAAATATATCTATACACAGATGAATATATCTTAACATAATATATACATAAATATATATATATATATATATATATATATCTAGGTGCACATATATATATATATATATATATATATATATATATATATATATATATATATATATATATATATATATATATATACACAAACACACACACACACATACACACACACGCATACATATATAGACATAAATAGACATATATAGAGATATCTATTTATACATCTGTATACTGATATATGCATACATATATATATATATATATACATACATATATACATGTATATATATATATATATATATATATATATATATATATATATATATATATATATATATATATATATATACTAGTGTGTGTGTGTATATATATATATATATATATATATATATATATATATATATATATATATATATATACTAAGAAATGAACTTTGTGTCAAGAAAAGCATTCAAAAAATAGTAAATCACACCAACAACTCTTGTAGAACTTTAGCGCTTTCATCTTATTTATTATCAAGACTTCTTCAGAAAGACATGTTTCATAAGTATGAGCAACCATTTTCACTTCCTTTACATACATTAGTTCTAGCAGGCCATTTAAATTAACAACAGTTCCATTCCAATAGTAAAGTGTGAACAAGCAGGGTGCTGTGTGCATTTTCATTAACATTACAATCGCAGTTACATAAGGTAAATTGGTCAGACAGTAATAGCCTTGTGGTGCCGTGTGCATACTTAAAGGGATTGTGTGCAAAAAGGGATTGTGTGCATAAGCAAAAAAAAAAAAAAATTAAAAATATGGGGGAACCGGGAAGGATAAGGGTCATGCTGTAATGATTCTAATATAAACATACATGTGGGGAACGGGATAGAGTACTAGTATTACTGGGATGAACCACCCTTCACCCTCCCCATTCACTGATACCAGCACCTGATATCATTGACTTCAGATCTCCAGCAGGGATAGGTGACATCTTTAACCTCACCACACGAGTTTTCTCGGAAAGCCATCATAAGGTAATGAAGAAAGGCTTTTCTTTCATCCCAGTGCAGAGAGCCAACACGGCGGATGTTATCCTGGACCTCAAGTGCTACCTGAGAAAGTTACAACTAAAATTAGATATACAACAATATCAAGAGGAAGAAGATGAGGAAAGCTCAGATGATAACAACAGACCCTTTACCATGAAGAGCCTATACACTCCTGCACTCTCCAACACACTGAGCCTCTTTGCAAGTACCGCAAAAGAGATATCAGGAAACTCCTTTCTGATAAGCCCTCAGCAAAGTGGCACAACCTGAACAAGGAAGAAATACAGGCTTGGAAGGAACTGAGTCAGGACAAATCCCTACGGATCATGAAGGCTGACAATGGATCCGGGGTAGTAGTGATGGAGCAGGAGAGATACATCCAAACACTTGAAGCATCCCTCATGAATAACCAGTTCTACAAAAAGGTCAACATCAGCTAGGTACAACAAAACTTTAAACAAATTGACAACCTACTATTGGAACTGTACATCAGGGATGAGATCTCTCAAGATGAAAAAGACTTCATGCAGGTCATGACACCCAGCCTTGGAAATTTTTTTGGAATCCCCAAGGTTCACAAGAACCCTGAAAATCTACCTTTCTGCCACGTGGTATCGAACCGAAGGACAAAAACAGAAAAGATTTCACAATATGTGGACCACATCCTTAACCCCATTGTACAGAACAGCAAATACTACACCAAGGACTCCTGGGCTTTTCTAAATGACATCTCCAAACTAAGGCTGGATGGAGGAGAATATTTACTGATCACCCTAGATGTAGAAGCACTCTACAAAAACATCACCCATGCCAAAGGACTGACCCTCAACAGACAGTACCTGAACATGCACTCCAACCTAAGCGAGACTAAGATTAATACTGTATGCAGGCTAACAGAAGCAGTATTAAGAAATAACTTCTTTCAATTCGACGGGAAGATTTACCACCAACAGAAAGGGGTAGCCATGGGGTCCAAAATGGCCCAGGCATATGCGAACTTAGTCCTCAGTGCCTGAGAAAGGGATAAGGTTGAATCACTGCCCGGGTTCAACAGCACCATAATGTACAGGCATTATACTGATGACGTCTTTTTTGTCTGGAAGGGGGACAGATTTTCTCTGAGCAATTTTCTGGAAACCCTTTTCCAGAGTCTGGACTTCCTGACCCTCACGGTAGGACATATCGGAACCACGACTCAATTCCTGGATATCCACATCACTATAGACCCAGAAAGTGGACAGTTTGACTCCAATATCTACCGCAAACCCACTTTCCAGAATAACTATCTAGAGTTCAGCAGCCAGCATCCCCATTTCATGAAAAAGAATATTGTAAAAGGACAATTCATCCAGTTATCCAGACTCATTTTTAGGGATGAGGTTTTCATCAAGGAAGGTTTTTACCTTAGAAACTTGCTCTTAGAAATAAAATACCCAGTGTATCTAGTGGGCAACCTGTTCCAAGAGATCATACAGCACAGACACTCCAGTACCCACCAATCCTGGAAAAGGGATTCACAGCAAGGGCACAGAATGGACCGAACAAAAAGGACTGGATGTTAAGTTTCCCCCTTCCAATTTCCACAGATATGTTTGGAATCAGAGGGGTCCTCACCAACAATTGGGACATCTTGGGAGGAGAAAAAGGTCTAACAAAGTTACTTGGGACATCCCCGATCTTCTGTTTCAAACGAACCTCTTCTTTTGGTGGTGCATCCGAGAGGAATAAAAGCCCATCCCCACAGAGCGAATTATCGACAGAACCTGGAATGTCTGACTGTGGCAAGTGTGTTGCCTGTGTACACATATAAAAAGACAACAATGTCACCTTCCCACACTGCAACAGAACTGTCAGTCTACATGACCACTATGACTGAAACACAAAAATGTCTACTGTGCTTTCTGCGAACACTGTGGGAATTTCTATATCGGCAAAATGAACAGGAAGCTGAGTAGCCATATTAAAGAACACACTGCAGCAATACACAAACAGGTCAGTTTGAATGCCTTGGCTAAACACAGTGCTATTTGCCCAAACTTCACAGGATTCAAATTCACAGTGCTGGAAAAAATAACAGAATTTGTAGGGGACATGGACACATTCCTGCAAGTCCGGGAATTAAAATGGCAGATAGAACTGAGAGCTGATGTCTATCCAGGTCTCAACGAGACACTGAACATTAAATGTGCACTTAAATGGTATAGAGATTGAAATGTGATAGGGTTTGAAGAATTGTCAAGAGGGTTTGAAGAATTGTGCAAGTGGATTTAATGTGTTTATGGATTTACAACTGTGCAAGTGAATATAATGTGTTTCCTCTCTCTCTCTCTCTCTCTCTGACATTTGACTCCCCCATACCCACTACACACATGCTCCCAGTCACCAGGCTAGCCCCCCGCTGACCCCACCAACTACCCCCCGGTCTCACTTTTCACGCAGCCATTCAAGGGGTGATACCATCCGAACCAGCCCACTGGAGGTACCATCCGCACTGACAGTCTTCTGGGACACTGTATTATTCATATGCTCCACACTCCTTGTCATGGGTGGCCCCCTAACAGCCCCCCATCAAGTCCACACCGCATTCTTTCCACTCCCCCATCAGATGACATACCCACACATTTCTCTACACACACACTGATACCAAAGCACAGTAGGACTCTCTACCTGACTCCTCCACCTTCCTCCGTTCCCTTCTTTACTTACCTTTGGAGGCAAAGACTCATAAGTTACGTGTTTATAGTAGAATCATCACAGCATGACCCTCATCCTTCCCGGTTCCCCCATATTTTTAATTTTTTTTATTTTTTTTTGCTTTTGCGCACAATCCCATTTTGCACACAATCCCTTTTTGCACACAATCCCTTTTAGTATGCACACGGCACCACAAGGCTATTACTGTCTGACTAATTTACCTTAAGTAACTGCAATTGTAATGTTAATGAAAATGCACAGAGCACCCTGCTTGTTCACACTTTACTATTGGAAAGGAACTGTTGTTAATTTAAATGGCCTGCTAGAACTAATGTATATAAAGGAAGTGAAAATGGTTGCTCATACTTATGAAACATGTCTTTCTGAAGAAGTCTTGATAATAAATAAGATGAAAGCACTAAAGTTCTACAAGAGTTGGTGTGATTTACTATTTTTTGAATACGTTTATTGTCACGAAGTTCATTTCTTAGTTAAAATTGCTTCTCTTTGTTCAATTTTTTTTTGAGTGCAGTTATTTATATATATATATATATATATATATATATATATATATATATATATATATATATATACATATATATACATATATATCTATAAATATTTGTGCAAAACATGTACTGGAGTCGTTCCAGAAGCATACCTCCCCACCCCATAAGTGCAACAGATCTGGACAAAGGCTGCAAATGAGGGGGGGCAATGGACCAACACTAGCACACAATGTACGTCCTGCATATATAAATGTAGAATGTTGATACAGGAACAGGGTATGTGTCAGCATACATGCTCAGAAGGACGTCAATTTTGAAACTGTAATGTATGTCATCATATACTGACAAAATCCCCACATGATCACAGTGATTTACCCCAGGAAGGAATAAAATGGTACTGTGCAACAGACCACAAATATGGGCAATAAACGTAGACAGTCTGCAACAATCTGGCTGGTTGACAGGTATGCTCAGAACAGCCTAATGCAAGAAAGCATAACCAAGCCTGACAAAGGGGGTGGGAGGCTCATCCTTCAGGATGTAACACCCTCATATAACAATAACAATAACCATAACAATAACAATAACAGAACAGTGGATCCAGGAGTAACACCCTCCTGTCTGTCCCAACATCTATTAACTGGAATAGCACAAGTCCAAAGCCCATTGACCTACCAGTAGTTGTCAGGAACCCTTCACATCCTCCCACTGATGTGTCAGAAATACACAATGCTTATGGGAGCCAGGCAACACTTGCATCTGCCAAATATCTGGACAAAACATCAAATTAGGTAAAATACACTGTGCTGCTAGCCATGTCACCAAGCAATATCCAAACTACAGGCAAACTGATACAACAAAAAAGCAATCTGGCTATGGGGGAATACACATGTAATTGCAAATATACCAGGCACTCCAGGGATGTAACAGCACTGACAAACAGTCACCAGTTTGGAAGTGTATGCAGTATAACGAACTTGAATCTGTAATGCCCTTACCTGGCATGAAACCATACTGTAGATCATCAATCATCAACATGTTCTCAACATAGCTGCCATCATCCTTTACCATTACCTCATCCTGTGACTGAACAATGTTATCCCTCACTTGTTACTGCACCCTTGCAGACCACCCTTTTTCAGATTAGCAGTACCTATACATATTCACCAACTTCTCACACATACTCCCATTTTCCAAGATTATAGTAAATAATTTAGTTAAAAATACCACTGCCATGTCTCATAAACCACTGTCGTTGAGGTAGGTGGCCCCCAGGAAACTGGCGAGAAGCGTCCAGGTAAGGCAAAACTCCACATCAGTGTACTGAGGTTACATTCCAAATGTGTACTAACAGTCTGTAGATGCATATGTTGTGTCTTTCGGCTTTTCCCGGTTAGGGGTGGCCACAGCGGAACTCCAGTCCGCTAATGATTGGCAGTTGATTTTTACATGAGTTGCCAGCCCTAATGCACAACCTTCAATGAAGGTACGCCCATTCACGCATGTCTCCACGCAGAAGATGCTCTAGCTGAGAGTCGAACCAGTCAGCGTCTTACTGAGAGGCGACAACGCTACCTCAGCACCACCACCGTGGATTAGTCTATGTCATTGCAAAATAGAGTATTGGGTGGGGTTTAGTAATGCACACATGTGCCCATTTCACGTGAAGATTACCAAATAGTGTAATGCCATAGTGTATTCTGTACCTGTGAAGAAATGTAGTATTGCACCTGGACCAATGGCTATTGTGAAGCTGCTGACAATACCTCTACCGCACAATACCTAGGTACCTCCTATCAACACGAGGCACAGCAGCCTGACACAGTTAAGTATGACATCCTCCTGTTGTGACTTGCCAGTACCCCAGGCATTTGAAAGTTATGCATGTGGCATTCACTTTACTGTTATAGTCAGCAAATTGCACGTATCTGTGATGGAGTTCACTGCAAGATATCACAGGGCCCTATTTGCATGAGCTGTCACATATCAGTATCATAACTCACAAACCTGTTATTGCAAGACTTCTGGGTAATGATTGCCAAAATGTGGGGACAGACTGCCAGTAGTAGGGCATTCTAGTAAGAAACAAACAAAAAAGGCAGACACTGGATTTTCAAGTATAAAAAGGTTAGCGCTTTTGTCAAGTTTTATTCCACTCAACTTCTTCAGACAAAAGTGAAGCAAGACAAATTAGTTTAAACACCACACCTAAAAGGTCACATGGCATACTCATCCATTAATATGTAAAAACATACATATATATTTAGCATTAAATAAAATGCCACTTAATCTTTAAAAACTTATTAACACTTAAAGCATACATCCTAAATACACATTTACTAGACTACCTAAGTAGAAATTCATAAATCATTTATACGTTGAAGCATGAAAACTGTCAATGGAAACAAAGCACCACAAGATAAGAAATAAGAGGGGGATGAAGGGGGGTGGAGAATAGTGTAAATGCAAAATAACAAATAATGATCTTTGTAAACTTTTCATCTTTAACACACTGGCTATAGAGCACACGTCATTCAAACCTGGTTTTATGTATGCCCTAGTTTTTATTTGCCAATATAATTCCCACACCTCCAATTCTACACTTAAGGGACCCCCCCCATGTCATATTCAATTTGATCAATAGCTCTAAACAAAAAGGAATGTCCTGGGCTATCCCTCACATGCTTAGTCAGGGCATTTTCGATCTTCCCCTTTCGGATGTTGTAAAGGTGTTCACATACCCTCTCTCTCAATTTACGCTTGGTTTTACCTATTTAATAACCACTGCAAGACTGGCACTGGGCTACATAAACTACCCTAGTAGAGTTACAATTCAGTCTTTTCCTGTTTGAATAGTCAACACCCATTATTTTATACTTGTTGCCTGTCCATATATACTTACAATATGCACAAGCTTCACACTTGTACATTCCAGGCATCCTAGCTAAAATAACTGGCTTAATTTCAAGTAGGCCCTTGAAGATTTCAGCTCTCCTAAAAACTATCTGTGGGCCAAACCCTAACTTTTCCAGCCTCTCATCTGTGTTTATTATTTCCCAATTCTTCCTTAGCACATGTTTGATAAGCCAGGAATTTGGGCAAAAGGTGGTAATAAATGAGTGAGGGTAATTACCCACTTCATTACTCTTTTCTTCAACATTTTGACCTTGTCCACTATTCTGTTTATTACCCCCATCCAAAAAATGAAGAATTGCTTTGAAATGCCCTGCGGCCCTCTTATTGATAACCTCATCAGCCAAT
>NC_056735.1:158230738-158305738 GCF_019279795.1 Protopterus annectens
GTGCCTTAGTGTAGGATTCTGCAGTTGAACTTCCAGATTCCGTCTGTGTGGGTGTCATGAAGTTTGTCACTTCTGACTTCAAAAGCATGAAGTTAGCTTTGGAGAAGTTTTTTAAGGATATTTCTTTACTGGGGGGTGGGGGTGGGATGTGGATGTCAAGGGTGATTTGTTTATGGTCAGACCTGACCAATGAGGGGTGACCACTGGTGTGGAGCATCTATCTCCCATGTTGGTAATGACCAGGTCTAGGATATTGGAGCCACTGGTGGGACAATGGATTAGTTGATCCAAGGCATTGGAATTTATGAATTCCAAGAACCGTTGGGAAAAGGAGTTGGTACCCGAGTAGGTTTCCTAGTTAATGGCAGGGTAGTTGAAATCACCCAGTATTAGGGTGTTTGGTTGTATCTTAATATTTTCCAGTATGTTTAGAAAGGTGTAGTGAGAATCTTGGGGCATGGTGGTGGATCTGTAGCAAGCTACAATTTGGATTGCAGTCTTACCTAGTGTTAGTTGCACCTGGAGAATTTCAGATGCATTGTGCTAGGCAATTAGCCTGGAGGTGTGAATATCCTTGGCGAATATGGACACTCCTCCACCTTTAGTGTTTCGGTCTTGGTTTTGTGGCCTAAAAGTGTGATAAGAATTGTAGCCTGGTATTTCAGGGGTGCTCTCTGGAGCCTTGAACCAGGTCTCAGTTATTGCACAGATATCGATGTTCTCCATCTTTAGGAGTGCCTCAAGAGAGTGCATTTTATATATTTGTGTACCTAGATATATATTTATATGTCTGTATATATAATATTAAGATATAGTTATCTGTGTGTATATATATATATATATATATATATATATATATATATATATATATATATATATATATATATATATATATATATATATTTCTTTACATATATGTCTACTGCTCTATCTGTATATTATTTCTTCATATGTCTGCACATATATATTTATTTTATTATATATATGTACACATTCTACATATGCAATTTCGTATGTATAGCTATATATATCTGATGTATACACTTTTCTGTTGTACCTATCACCATACAAATCCATATTTTTATATATTATAAACATGACTGGTTCCACAGTAGTCTATACCTGTCTTCAATGTTATATTTAAATAAAAAGCAATCAGTAGTAGAACTTAGATGGAGTAATGGTACATTGCTCTGACTCTTGTGTACATGGTTCTGGGAAGGGCTGTTTACATTTTTTTTTGCTGGCCAAACAGTGACTGATGATGACAAGGTGATTAAAACAGTTTTAAGCAGTTGTAAGTGGGTTTACGTGGATTTGTGTGGAGCTAAGCACTGCTAAAACACGGTTAAACCATTACTTGCTTAATCTGAGTAGGCTTAGCTTAGCACCATGCAAACATGCACAAACCAGCTTACAACTGCTTAAAAGTGCCTTAATCAGTTTATATGGGCAGCAACAAAATAATCAGCCATAGCAAGTCCTGAACAAAGGACCTTACACATCACAGCTGCAGCAAATCGCCATTAAGTCATCTGAGTTACATATATATATATATATATATATATATATATATATATATATATATATATATATATAAGGTCTATGTTAAATGTTCGAACATCCAAAATGTCGAACATTACATGGTCGAGACCAAATGTTTGACATTTGGATGTTCGAACATAAAAAAAAAAGAAAACACAGAAAAAAAAAACACTTTAACAGTGTAGGCAAGGGGGCAAGCACCCCTGCACCCCCCACACCACCCTACTTAAATATACCAACTCCGAGACCGCACTTCAGTGCAGAAAAGGGAAATTCTCCCTATCTGCACCGTACAGTGCCATTGAAAGTCTTTCTTTGAGCTTTCAAAATTTCGAACATTTGGTCTCGACCATGTAACGTTCAACATTTTGAGCGTTCGAAGATTTAACAGGTACCCTATAGATATACATATATATATATATATATATATATATATATATATATATATATACAAAATAACCAATTTATCCAGCTATCAAAGGAAACATATGATACATTCTTGGTCCCACCATCCCATGACATTTGCCATATGTCAGTTGTCATCAGAATGACACAACTGTCCCTTGCCAAGAGGGACAGGTGGTAACCCAAAATAATTTACAAAACAAAGGAAGCTCGGTTGTCTTGGCCAAAGCCTTCAAGTAGTACAAGAGTAAAAGACACAATTACCTTGAAAACAAGAAGCAATCAACACTTAATCACAGATTTATTTCAACAACCTCCAGTTACACTCTGTAGTTAACCCCCTATGTATCACATGTTACAATGTAATTGGATCATTTGCATAACAATGCTCCACTTCGAAATATATTATCATACTGACAAACAGAACTCTGTGCAACACAGTAAACTCTAACCCATCACTGTCTCCATGTTTAAATGTATGAAAATGTAAAGCCATATATCTTACTGTGTCTTATTAGTAATATCCCTCACATGTTCTAACAGCCTAGGTTATAAACATTTAATACCTCTCCCTCATAAAATGTTTTACAAGGGCATATAACAGTGCTCTCTATACACTGACCTCTTGACTGTACAGGGCCACACTTGTTGCCTTTATTGTTGCATTGCCATGACACTGATATGGGTACTACAGTATGCATGATTATCAAATAGTAATCAGAGAAGTGTACAACTGTGTTATGAGCCACTGCCCATGCCTACCACTAACAGCTATCCACACCCTTATACACCTGATATCAAAAGTGTACACACCCCTGTTGGAATGCCAGGTTTGTGTGCTATATGCCAATAAAACCACAGAACATCATTTCAAAATGTTTCTTACCTCAAATGTGACCCATAACCTCAACAATCCTATTGAAAAAGAAACAAATATGTTTAAAGGAAGGTTAGCAAGCACTACCAAGTGGAGATCTCCAGTGTCATAATGTTAAGAATACAAGCCAAGAAAAATGGATGCTGTAATCATCTCAGCATGTGTTTACACAACATATAATTTTAAGGGTGTGCACACACATTCATCTGGCTTACTGTAATGAGTATTATTTCCAATATGTTTTCTCAGAACAGATTGTTGTGTTTTCAGTTGGAATGAGCAGGCTATATGCTATATTACAGGTGGAGATTGTGTTGAAATAAGCATTTATGGGGTAATGTTTCAATCGCACAAACACCAGGCATTGTAACAAGGGAGTGTACACTTTATATTCACTGTAGCCAAATGGAATCAGCAGTACCTGGCCTGTACACCTAGCCTCCAGCAATGATAGAGTAATCTCCCTTTGTGGACAGCAGCAATACACAAAGCACATAATAGGTTGCTATAGTGGCTGTACAGGGACATGTAGGTGCAGACCTATTGCATAACCTATTATTTAGATGCAGAGACCAGTATCTGCAGGACAGGGCCACCCTGTGGAATGACCTCATCCACAGGGTAAATGATGATGGCCTGCATGGCTGCTGCCATTGCAAGGGAACAGCTAGCCACAGGTGTGGGTCAAGCATTCCAGTCCCCACTGACACACACCAAGAAGCTCCTCACCAACCTTGGGGCACCCACCCACCAGACAAGCCATGACGTGGAAGACAGCTTTGTGGAGGTGGGTGCCACCCACACAATGGATGAAGATCATACAGGTAAGGACCCAGTGCACATCACTAGAACACTGCTGCTTATCCATCTGTATCTGTACAATATCTACATGCATATGTCAGGTAAGATAGTATGTTGCTGGAGTGTAGTAATGTACAGATGTGCATAACCCTTAGTATTGTGGTTTTTACTGTTGATGTGAAGAAATGCTGCTTTCACCCTGTACCAATGCCACAGGTGTGCCTACTGACATTACTTCTCTTCCACAACTGTTTATGTCACTCTGGTATACAACTGGGATAGCAGCCTGTAGCTGGTGAGTATGGTGCTGGTTGTTCAGGTTTGCCAATACACCAGCCATGTTAAGGCCATGCTGTTGGCCATGCACACATTTAAAACACCTACACATTATGCATGCTGTACACGTTCATTGTTGTTGGTGTTAACTGTGCTGCATCACAGTGATCATCATGGTGGCATATCTGCAGGGTATTAAACATTCCTGCAGTATACCTCACAATCTGTCAGTGCAAGATGTATGGGCAGAGATAAACAAAATGGTGGGACAAATGGCATACAGTAGCAACATGTATGAAACATTACCCTCATACAGTGGATACAACAGTGTATGCACCACTATTACAATGGCAATTGTTCTGAAAATATACAATGTCAGACCACAATAACACATTCCACACCTTTTACAACCTGTAATATGGTACTAACATGATCAATGAATGTGTAATATAGAATCCCATATTAGGACAACAATTATGGGGTATGCAAACAGTACAAAACACTGGAAGCATGTTTGTGCACACACTCCAAATGACATATTGTGGAGGCAGGTTGTCATGTACTGACAGCATTCACTCTTCTTGACTATACACCTGCCATCGAGTACAGGGCCATAATGTCACACCAAGTAATGGTCTGCTGCCCAAGATGTATGTCCATGACATTTGCCCAGTCACCTACAACAGTGGCAGCCATGGCTTGCACACCTTACAAAGCACAAAATGTATCCCATATCTGAAAGGTAGGAGTCAGGAGTGGTAAAAGTAACCTTACCTCACCTTTGCATATGCCATGGCAAACAGTGCAGACAGTGATCTAGAGGTGTAATAAATATGGGACAACAGTGATGTAGAATATGAACAGATGCCCATCCAAAACAGATGACAAAACATGTTGCAAACAGGTCATGGAGGCTGGCCAGAGACATGCAGCAACACTGATGGAGTTGCTGGAATGTCTAGCAAGTACTGCCTGTGTAGTACCTTTGTCAAGAATCGGCAGGATTCTGCATAAATATGGCCTATGGGTTAGGGTAATCAGATGGATGATTGTCCCACATGAAACATCATCCCAGGATCTGTACAGGTAGCATAAGAATGACATCAAGTCTCCCAAAGGCATGTCTTGCAATGTGTAATGTTGTCATGAGACCAAGGCTGACACCTACAGACAATATTCATGCAGATATGTGTAGTACACAAGCAACACCTCACTCTACCTCAGGGCCAACATCCCTAATGTTTAGCTTACTGGTGCCAGTGTACACCTTTAGAGTTGCTTTTCATTGGCTGGGACTAGGCCGGTAGACATGGTGGGTGGAATGTGGAACACTGCAAAATAACACTCGTGTGGCACATAGTTGTCAGGCATCTGTAGTAAGGCTGAGGATGGGGAGGGTTGTCAGTTTCAAACACAACAGTGAACTGAAGCATACATACAAAGCTAGCTAAGAATGACTGTATCTGAACACAGTTAAGGTTATGAATTGCGCCAGACATAACCCAGACTCTACTGCAATAGTTAAACTACTGTGTGACCTCCAAGGGCAGTGCACATAAGCTGACCTTACAGTCTGGCAGAGTTGGGAGACCTTTGTAGGTCAGACAGATCAATTATTGCCAAGGAAAGATGGCCCATGCTAGTATACCCCTTCCAGGAATAGTGACTGCTGTAGGTCACTTAACAGGTACTTCAACAAACCATTTTCTTAAGGGTGTGCACAGTTATGCAACCCAGATATTGTATGCATCTCATGCAGAATCTCCATGACTAACACATTTGTTTGATACCGCATTGGATTGCACAGGTCATATGTCACATTTCAGGTGTGTGTAATGTTATCAGATGCAACATTGTGGTCCCATTGCATATCATAGAAGAAGCTGGCATGTAAACAGGGGTGTGTACACTACCATATCCACATGAAGCTCTGAATGTTGTTGGTGTAACTGGATGTTATTGCATGTACATGCACTGCTGATGATGACATCTGCGAATAAAAGGTACGCATTAATTAGTGACATTAGACCTCATATCATCCCAGTTTTGTGTCAGACAAACACATAGGTGCTATGAGCAACAGAGCAAACATAACTGCCAGAAATCTACACATTTAGTAATGGTCTGTACACATGTGAGGTATGGTGCACAGCACATGCCAGTGTGCCGCACAGGTGCACAGCAATAATGTGTACATGGGTGCAGTGTGTTCCAGGGGAAGAGGCATTACCTATTAACACAACGCATGCATCACAGAGATGTATATTGTCAGCAATGATTAATACAAATGTCTGCAGTGCATGCTGTTGAGTGCCATATGACATGCTTGTCAACTGTTGGGTAATGAAAGGTCTGTGTAATATCTTTGCAGCACATCACCTGTGTGTGTGCGTGTGTGTGTGTGTGTGTGTGTGTGTGTGTGTGTGTGTGTGTGTGTGTGTGTGTGTGTGTGTGTGTGTGTGTGTGTGTAGAAGTAAACCATAACATACAGTTCTTAATTTAGATGTCTTGTATGCTCCTCAAAGGTAGCAAGGTGGTCAGGGTCCCTCTTGCAAGCAAACTGATGTTAGTGTCCATACAGACTCTGACAATGATGATAGGCATAGTGAGGCACATATAGGTTTGTTGGGGACTGCATCTGTGCAGTTGGTTGGCATCCCACTATTATACACCCCATCCCCACACAGAGTCACAATGCTCACACATACCTCATCACCAGTAACCATAAATGAAGACCAGTTTTCAGTTGCTGTAATTGGACAGGAATGTGTGGTGACTATGGCAAGTGTCACTACACAGCAGTCATAGCCGGATGTCTGGTGGAGTCCCAAACAGGCAGATGGACAGGGGTGCTCCTAGGAGGGCTGCTTGCCATCATGCCCCTGGAAGAAGTGCCACAGCAGGTGTCACCAGACACATGTTTTGGCCCATCATGAAGGCACAGGCACATATGGAATGTGACTCCAGAGATGGTCTGAGGCTCGAGTGGGCTACTCTTCCTGCAGTACATGATTACATGCGTGATCATGCAGATGGCCACCATTACTTTGCAGGGTTCATGGATAGATGTTTGGGTGAGATGGTGGGAATCTTCAACAGTGTGGTGTCTGTGATTGAGCATGTTGTGGGAGAAGGGTGTCAGTCACATGGACGTAGGTCAGCAACAACAGCAGGTGTAGGTCTACGTGGACATGTGACATCTCACTCCTGTTCCCATAGTGGCAGTATCAGCAGCATCAATACGGGGGGGTGCTGTCCACACCACAATGCAGCAGGCCATGTGCACTTAGTTCTGGCCGGTCCAAACTGGGATGCAGATCCAGCAGACATATGTCATCATCCGGGGAGAGTACCCTAACTTGGCTTCTTCCTGATGCTGCCCATGCAACCCCTGGCAGGTGCAGTTCCCATGTCCGTGGCCAGACACAGTGAACTGTATACCCTGCCATGTACAGTACACAGTTGTCCAACATACACCGGTATAGGGCAGCCAGAACTGGGAGAATCCATACACACACACACACACACACACACACACACACACACACACACACACACACACACACACACGCACACACATCACCATCACAGCTAGGACACCTCCATACCTACACACCCCACATCTGCACAGGCCATTTAATGAACAAACTCCTAACACACACATGATGTCAACCTAACAGCTCAACCTAGGTCTCTGGCATACCCGCACCACACCCTGTGCATATGATGATACCTGTGCCATATCCCTGTCATCCATACCAGCAATACAGGGACATGCTAATATGGTTCTGATGCACATGGCATATGTACAATAGTTGAGCAATGTAATGCTGTTTAAAATGTTGTCAGCTGGAATGTTTCATGCTTACATGTCAGGGTGTGTAGCTGTCCAGCCATGATGCATTATTGCTGTTATTAACACTGACTGAATGTGGTCTCCACAATGCATTCTGTTTGTGTTCTAGGTGTCTGTGTGTCAGGCAAATGTTGGTCTGCTGTCCTTTCTTACAAGTGGTGTGGCACTGTGTTAACATATTGACTGCGTCATATCCTAGGTACAGCCGAGCACAAGTGACAGGTCTGTATAACAGTTGCTGCATGTGCCACATGTCTGATAGGTCTGAGGGGTGTATACAGGTGAGTGCTTGGTGGCTGATCTAAGTAGCCCTTCTGCAGTGGACAATGGTGAGTGTTCTGCATGCCACACACCCAAATGTTTGTGAATAACACACACACACACACACACACACACACAGACACACACACACACACACACACACACACACAGGCTTTTGTCTTGATGCGATACACAAACTATGCTGTTCACATGGATGTACTTCATTGTGCAGAGAACTCATGTTGGCATTTGTAATTCCACCCAGACCAACTTGCCAGAGCAGTCCACCAAATTTAATTTCATTGGAAATGGTACTGGCAGGGTATATGTTCTTTTCCCCAATGTGCTGCAATCATGGAGTTGGTATACATAGTTGTGCTGGTCACATTGGAGTGGGTGGGGTGGTGTACAACCGCATACCATATGATTAACAACTGCATAACCTATTAACATAAACTGGACAGTATAACAGCACACTAAGTGGGGGCATACGCACAACAATACCCACAATGAGGGTGGCTGTGCCCACAACAACCACACCCAACTATGTATACCAACTCCAGTATCTCTGTACAGCTGTACAGTGGGTAAAAGGGCATTTACACATCCACTAATATTGTTGATGGAATGATTTTCCACAAGATGATTGCTTTGCAATGTTAGTGTTTGCCAGTTAGTTCTCAGACAGAAAATGTATATTCTACAAAATGAAGTAGATCCCTTCACATACACCCACACTTACTTGGCAACACTGAGATTAGAACCCCTACATAGGAACTTATTGCTACTAATGTGTTTTGCCTTACTTGCACACACCACAGAGCTTGTAGGGTGTGACTTGTCCCAAGCTTCCTGTAAAGTGAACAACATCACCAGGCCTTGGACAGTATGGTAGTGGGGGATGTACTGGGTGTTAATGGACAATACATAGCATAATATGCTCTCATATACACATTGATAAACACATACAGTCATAGACACATTTTACAGATCTGTGTTTAGCAGTGCTGACTACTTTGTCAGTGAGTCCATAGTGTTAGAGAGTTTGTGACCACAGCACATGCATCATTTGGCTGAAGAGTGTCATCAGTTACCTGTATGTTTGATGGTCACAGTGGTCCTCATACAGTGGACCTTGGGACATGTACTGTGGGTAGCATGGTGTAATGACAGTATACCCAGCACACCCACCCTACATTAGATATTGTACTCACTGAAATTCATGATAATGCTCTGACATACCCACAATCACACATTAACCAGGACTGCAATACAAACCCGTGTCTATATAATTATTGCTACTGCAGGGATATGCATTTATTGCACATGCCACAGGGATAGTAGGCTGAGGGTTTTGTCATGGCTCTCCTAATTTCAGCAACATCACTATCCCTTATAATGTATGGCAAGGTTTAGTGTATATGGAGTTTGTGGCCTCGGAATGCTGTCTTCTACACATATGCACACTCATACACAATTACACACACACACACACACACACGCACACACACACACCCACTTTGCCAGGACTCATAGGGTAAACCGCGCCTATCTACGCATTTGTAAAACACTCAAACACTGTCATACCCAGTAATGCACACAAACACATTTGTCAGTACTGAGGTGCATAGGTGCAAGTGTTCCTAGGTGTGTACTAGGCTATTGTCAAGGGATAGATAAAAAGAGTAGGGCATGTGCGTACACTGGTATCATGGTACCTGATATTGGTCAGCAGGGTCTCTGTCAACTGATGCCACTTGAATCATCCTCAGGAAGACAATTATATTCAACATCCACTCATCTGGTTTTCTCTTGTAAAGGGCCAGTGAGGCTCTCCACTTGACATGTATGCAACACATATTGCATAACATGGCCAGTGTCTGGGTTGGGACCTGTACCCAAACATGTTCTGTTGACTGTGGTAGTCTGGTTGAGGTATCCATGGCATGTGGTGCATACAGACTGGGGTTTCCAGCTGTGGCATGCATAACCCAGCTGGGCAGACATGTCAGTGTGAGTCAATCAGAGATTGCCTGTAAGCAGCCATGATGAATGCCTGACATTTGCACATCTGTACAGAGGACAGACAGTAGATAGGCAACATGTTATGCATTAGGATGAATGTTTTGACAGATAGATGTCTGAGACTAATAGATATGGCATTACTATATTACAGCAGTCCTCAATGACATGTCCATAACAACATGGTAGTCTACAGTTACTATCAAAATAGCATATCAATATCCACTAGAAGATATATAAACACATACAGCTCAAACACCAAGAACACGATAGTCAGTACTCAGAGTACAGCTTTGCATGCAGGGATGTATGTTCAAGTACTACAATCTGCAAAGCCTATACCGTGTAAGCGCATATTCATTTAACTGTACATTAGCAGTGCTTAGATTCACACAAAACCACGCAAACCCACTTAAAGCCACTTTAAAGCACCTTAATCACCCTGTCCCCCTTGTTCTGTCTAGCAACAAAATTAATAGCCCATGCAGGTCTTAAACCCAGAACCCTACACACTATACTCACAGCACTTAACCACTAAGCCATCTGAGGTATGAGGGTGTCTGTGGCTTTTTAAAATATATCATCAAGTATACATGCTGAACAGTAGTGAACAACTGCTTTGACTATTACAATTGTTTAGTACTTGTAATTGAAAATAGTGTTGCATCAGTCATGTTCTCATATGTCAATATAAACATATCAGATTAATATGGTGGGATACATCTGAGAAGGTTTTTACAACACTCGTGTATACATAAAAGGATATGGATATATATATATATATATATATATATATATATATATATATATATATATATATATATATATATATATATATATATATATATATATATATATATATATATATATATATATATATATATATATATATATATATATATATATATATATATATATGTACATATATATACATAGATACATACACACATCTGTATATATATATATATATATATATATATATATATATATATATATATATATGTATATATATATATATATATATATATATATATATATATATGTATATATGTACATATGTATATATATATATATATCTCCCCCAGTCCCATCTCTTTACCGCATTCTACCTAATAAACTCTTTCTGCACTTGCTTTTAGTCCTTTTTTAATTTAATTACATTTTTTCAAACTGTGTGTGCACTAATAATACTACATACTCAAGTGTGCCAGCTTGCACTGCATGTGAATTGTTTTTACTACTGTTTTTGCTACATTTCTGAAAAAAAAAAATAAATTGTATGCCTGTTTCCTACCTTTCCTGTAATTAGTGTTCCAGATACAGATTTGCTGTATCCAGGACTATTTGTAAGCTTCTGAGCCCCCCAAGCCTTTCTGTGTTGGAGGGAAGCCTTCTAGCTTATCAGTGGGAGTAGTAAGCACTAGGTAACCTGTCTACCACATAAGGAGTGGTTCTGGCTCAGAATTTGTAATTATTGGCCGTTTGGGCGGTCTTCCATCTCTCTCTACTTTCTGATTTGAAGGCTGGCATTCACACTTGTTTCTGTCCTGTAACTCCTGGGCCCATCTCATTTGCTCACTCAAAAAAAAAAAAATATCTGCTTATACTGTATTTGTGTTTCTTCCTACTTTATTTTGCATTTGCGTCATCTTAAAAGTACTCAATTGTATTTATTGCTGCTTGGTGTAACTCATTCTAAGCCTTTTAGTTAAGCACTTGGGCTTCAGACCAGTTGTTTTACATTAGGAAGGTTTGTGGTCTGCACTGTAGTGGCAGAACAGGTAGCTTACATCCTTCTAAGTTGGGAACTGCTGATTGAGGGCTCAGTGTCTGTTATTCTAAAAGTGTATTAATTCTGGTTTAAGCACTTGGGTTTCAGGCCAGTTATTTTACATTAAAAGGGTTCATGGTCTGCACTCTTGTGGGAGGAGAGGCTGGACTCTGCCCTTCTGAGCTGGGAATTTCTGGTGAAAGGCTTATAGTGCCTGCATATTTGAACTGCTTCTTACTGAAATTGGTACACCTTGTTTGCTGTAGCATAGACTAGGTCCAGGCTGGCTGAATCTAGCTTTGTTTGTATAACTTGAGCACTAATCCAGGCATTCTTTAAAGTATTAAATTGTATTTATTACTGCTTGGTAGTAACTTGATTAAGTGTAGCTATTATTCTAATTCTTTTGGATTAAGCACTTTGACTTCAGACCAGTTGTTTTACATTAGGAAGGTTTGTGGCCTGCACTGTGGTGGCAGGAAAGGTAGCTTACATCCTTCTAAGTTGGGAACTGTTGATTGAGGGCACAGTGTCTGTTATTCTAAAAGTGTATTAATTCTGGTTTAAGCACTTGGGCTTCAGGCCAGTTGTTTTACATTAAGAAGGTTTGTGGTCTGCACTGTAGTGGCAGAACAGGTAGCTTATATCCTTCTAAGCTGGGAACTGCTGATTGAGGGCTCAGTGTCTGTTATTCTAAAAGTGTATTAATTCTAGTTTAAGCACTTGGGCTTCAGGCCAGTTATTTTACATTAGAAGGGTTCGTAGTCTGCACTCTTGTAGGAGGAGAGGCTGGACTCTGCCCTTCTGAGCTGGGAATGTCTGGTTAAAGGCTTATAGTGCCTGCATATTTGAACTGTTTCTTACTGAAATTGGTACACCTTGTTTGCTGTAGCATAGACTAGATCCAGGCCTGCTGAATCTAGCTTTGTTTGTATGCTTGTTGTTTGTTTGCTTGTTATTTCCCTGAAATGCTAATTCCACGTAAAATGAAGCTTTTCAGCGCTTCTGTGGATCCCTAGTGATATCTGCATTGCTTACTGTACTTATTTCCTTGTTTCTCTTGAAAGAAAGTTACTGTTTGTCATTTTTGCATTTAAGTTACCTGTAACACATTGCATTTAAGTTACCTGGCACTTCCTCACTAAAGCAATTATATAAGTCAGCACTAAAAAATTAAAAGCACTACACCTTCACAAACTCCGCTTGAGTACCTTGTTCCCCACTGGCCCTTTTTTTCAGTTATAAAGGAACTCCCAATGCTATTCTAGCAAGGTCCAGCTGGTGAATCTGGGAATCTTGAGGCAATGTTACAACTGCCTCATGTACACAGACAACCCTCTCCTCCTCCCAACAAATTCCAACACATGTGAGAGATGCAACCATATAGCCATACTGGAGGCTAAGCTCTCTCAACTCAGTATTGGCAAAACCAGTCAGGAGGAGAAGGAAACCACACTCACTACAATTCCAGTCTCACAGAGACCTACCAAGACAGCAAACCAAACACATAAACATACAAAAACATACTCGGAGGCTCTAAATAAAAATCTGCCTAAGCAGCAGAGACCTCCAAAGCATACACCCAAGCAACTGATACCCCAAAACAAAACACGTGCAACACATAGCTCACAAAGCCAGTGTGCCGAACAGTCACAGCCCTTAAGGCTAAACAACACACCTGATACACTTGTAATATGTGACTCTATCATCAGGCACACTGATGCCCCGCTCACCAGGCTGAATAAGGAGAAGGTCACGGTGAGCTGCCTGTTGGGTGCTAGGATCCTCCACATAACACAAGCACTCAGGTCACTCCAAGGCAAGTACAAATATGACTCAGTCATTGTCCATGCTGGTGTGAATGACCTGAGATGTACCTCCCTGGACTACATGAAAAGAGACATAGAGGAGCTCTCTGAGCATGTAGCCCAGGCCGGTATGACCCTGACCTTGAGTAGCATCTTACCCTCACCAAGAATGATGCCACAATATGAAGACAAGATGATCAATTTCAGCAATTGGCTTAAGTATTGGTGTCATTCAATGGGGATCCAATGCCTGTCAGCCTGGGATGACATGCTCGACAAGCCACGATGCTTCACTAGGGACGGCTTGCATCTGTCACCCCTGGGCTTTCGGATATTGGCAAAGGCTCTTGCTACCCCCATAGTGCCTTTTTTAGGCAAGGCTCAAAAGACAAACCCACCTCCATAGGTATCACAAGGGATAAGAAACTAAGAGCAATGCTACTCAATGCCAGTCTAAACCTCAAGATGCACGCACTCAAAACTCTCCTTAGCATGGAGAACATCGATATCTGTGCAGTAACTGAAACCTGGTTCAAGGCTCCCGAGAGCACCCCAGCACTACCAGGTTATACCTCATACCATGCTTTTCAGCCCCAAAACTTGGACCAAACCACAAAAGGAGGGGGAGCATCAATATTCGTCAAAGATACCCACATTTCCAGGTTGGTGGCACAGCATGAAGCATCAGAGACTATCCATGTGCAACTAACAGTGGGTAAAACTGCCTTCCAGTTTATAGCCTGCTACAGACCACCCTCCCAAACCCAGGAACCCCACTCGGCCTTCCTGAGAACACTGGAAAATATGAAGGTCTCTCCAAACACCATTATATTGGGCGACTTCAACTACCCAAACATAGACTGGGAGCATTACTCTAGCTCCAACACCCTAGCCCAAAGGTTACTAGAATTTATAAACTCAAATGCTATGGAACAACTTGTTACCACTCCCACAAGAGGGGAAAACATACTGGACCTGATCATCACCAACATGGGGACTTTATGCTCCAGACCAGAAGTGTATCCCTCGCTGGTAAGATCAGACCATAAACAAATCTCACTGGATATTCACATCCCGACTCCACCCCCTGCCCTGAAAACCACAGTGAAAAACTTATCTAAAGCAAATTTCACACTCCTCAAAACTGAGGTGGAATCCTTCAAAGCCCCCGGGTCTGTGGAAAATACGGCCCAGACCACAGAATCCTTTATAAACGCATTCTATGAACACCTTCAGGAATGCATGGATCATGCAAACCCAAATAAAACCAAGACCCAATCCTCCAAAGGCAGACGTCCTGTCTTGTGGACCCCAGCCATAAACAAACTGTACAATAGAAGGAGGAAGCTACTACATGATAGAGCAAAATCCCAAAAAGGGAAGGCATCTCTGATCAGTATTAGTAAAAAACTACAGGCACTCATAAAATCGTCTAAGGCCAGCTTCGAGAGAAAAATTGCACAGGACACTAAGGATAATCACAAGGCTTTCTTTAGTTATTTTAGGAACCTGGGTGGGAATTCCTAGATATGCTCAGTATTAGTCCAAAATAACAAAAAATACACCGAACCCACAGACATTGCCAACATCCTAGCTGACAGGTTCAGTGCAAACTCCACCCCAACCCCACCAAAAAGGCAAATATCTATCCCAGCAGAGTGCTGCCCCCCTGACATCTCAGATGCTCAGGTAAGAGCTTCCCTCTCCAAAGCAAAAAACACAGCATCAATGGGACCAGACGGTGTCCCAGGCTGCATCCTACATGAACTCCAAGAAGAGCTAAACCCAAACATAAAACTACTGTTCAGTCTCAGCCTTACTACAGGATATGTACCCAAAGGGTGGCGTACAGCAGCAGTGGTCCCTCTCCACAAAGGTGGTGCCTCAACGGATCCTGGAAACTATTGCCCCATAAGCCTGACTAGCTTGGTCTGCAAAGCTATGAAAAGGATAATCATGGACCTCATAAATAAAGATATTGGGGACCTACAGACACTGGATCCTACCCAGTTCGGCTTTGTTAAGGGCAGATCCTGCCTCTTAAACCTGGTTGATTTCTTTGAAACAGTCACCAAGGCCATTGACGAGGGGAAGGTGGTCCACACAGCCTACCTGGACCTCGCAAAAGCCTTCGATACCATACCCCACTCGGGCATTATAGATAAGCTCACCAGCTTAAATATAAACCCCTATGTCACTAGATGGGTTGCAAACTGGCTCAAGGACACAACCCACATGGTTAGAATTGCTGGAGCCATGTCAGACTCCAAACCAGTTACAAGTGGCATCCCACAAGGCTCAGTCCTGGGACCTCTCTTGTTCGGTATATATTTCTCGGAGGTACAGGCCAACACGGAAGGACTGTGGCTGACCAAGTTCGCAGAAGACTGCAAACTGGGTGCCATAATCGATTCTCCAGCCGACACAAGCATCCTCCAAAAGGGCCTCATAGAAACAGACAACTGGTGCCAGAGCCATGGCCTCAAGCTAAATGCCAAAAAGTGTATAGTCATCCCATTTGTCAAAAACAAAGTGCCCACAAATTACCACATAGGTGGTAATCCATTAAGCACAGAAGAAGTAATTAGGGACCTGGGGACACAAGTTGATAGCAATCTCTCATTTGACAACCACGTGACCAAAGTGGTTAGAAAATCATTTTATATAGCCCACCTAATTATGAAGGGATTCACATCTAGATCAGGGGAGGTCATCGTGCCTCTTTACTCATCCCTCATCAGGCCCATAATTGAGTACAATGCCCCTTTTGGGATGTACCTTACCAGACACCTGCAGCAACTGGAAAGTCCCCAAAAGTACCTCACCAAGAGGATCAAAGGGCTCAAACAGATGCCATATGCTGCCCGGTTAAAGAAACTCCAGCTCTACTCAGTGGCATACCGCCTGCTCAGAGGCGATCTGTGGCTGACGTATAAAGCCATGTCCAACCCGGAATTAATGGACATGCTGCACCTCAGAAAATCCAAATCCCATCGAGCTCCGAGCTCGAGAGACTTGAACCTCAGCACTGAAATAAATAGGACATGCTGGAGGGACAGATTCATAACCCAGAGGCTCCCTTCACTCTGGAATAAAATCCCAGTCCAGGTTAGGCAGAGTCCCTCATTGACTCTCTTCAAGAGGAATCTTGATGAGTGGATGGGAGATCATAGGTTTACCGGTATCACTTCTGTGTCACTGTTAGACAGAGGCACAGTATACTAACCTCGAAAAGGGCATAGCAAAATTAATTTAAAATGGGTGGAAAGCCAAACACACTCTGGCTAGGCTTATAAATGCCCTTGGGCAGATAGCCTAGTATGAACCTATGAACCTATATAATATATATATATATATATATATATATATATATATATATATATATATATATATATATATATATATATACAGATATATATATATATATATATATATATATATATATATATATATATATATATATATATATATATATATATATATATATATATAGAGAGAGAGAGAGAGATATGTGTGTGTATGTATATATATATATATATATATATATATATATATATATATATATATATATATATATATATATATATATATATATATATATAAATGCTCATGACATGTAGTGGAGTCAGCACCACAACTCTCAAACTCATAGTGCACAGGAACATAATGTACATATTGCAGTTATAAATGTAGAATGTTGCTACAGTGACAGGGGTTGTGTCAACACACATGTTGTGAAGGAAGGCTCTTCTGAAACTGACATGTACCCCCGCAGTGACTGACAGACATCAAAAAATCATCATACTGAAGTAACACACAAATCACAGTAATGATCCTGTGGAATACAGTAGAAATATGAGCAATAAACATGGACAGTCTGAAACTATTTGGTTAGTCATGAGGTATACACAGAACTCCTTAGTGCAAGAAATGTGGAACAAGCTTGACAAAGGGGATGTTTAAACCCATGAGAATGAGGATGTATCACAAATACTGTGTAAATGGTCCAGCACCTTAGTAGTATGGTGGCTGAGGATCCCTTTCTTGTACATATATCGACTTAACAGAGTGGCCATATCCTGCTGTGGCCATACCTTTCAGCTGTACAGATTCACCCAGATTACCCAGAGGCTGGACTCATATATGTGGTTAATCCCCCTTCACATTGTGTTTTATGAGCAGATTTGTAGCCACCCATTCCTGGGTTTGCAGGCAGGAGTATTATGGGCACACATCAGAGTTTCAAACTTCACACACTCCATGACGTCCATGCTTCTACATCCCCCTCTGTTATTCTATCCTCTTCCTAACATTTTGCGAGTGATATCTGAGTGGTATCCCTATAAGTTGGCCCTTCATCCCAGCGGTATTTAATGATTGATTCACAGTTCATGCAGTAGAACATGGGGGCCATGCTACTGTGATTTATGAACATGGCCTTGCATTTGTGTTCTTGTGACCATGTTTGGATGTTAATTAGGACCCCATGAGATACCATACACTGGCACTACGGGTGAGTCACAGGCCTTTGACAGAGGGATGCAGACCATTTGGTAGTGATGCAGGCCATCTGTAGTAGGACAGTGCATTCTGTCACTCCTACATTCCCAGTCTACGAGCCAGTGGATTTCCCTGGGGTGACAGGGTAAGTGTGCAATGTGTTATTGGCAATACTACCTGTCCATATTGATTCATTGCTCTGGATGCAGGCAGGGTGTTGGTTACAGCTAGGGACACACCTGCATAGGACACCTCTTCAGCATGCTGCATTCTGTGGGTATCCCCGTACAAATGTGGGATCATACTGTACTCATTCCCAACAGCAAGGATGTGACCTGTGATAAACCTGTGGCTGATAGTGGGATGAGCTGAGTGCATGTGTGGTATGAAAGCTATTTGCAGCTCACTCACAGATATACCTGGAACATTCCCCTTATGCTGTCTTTTGCGGGGATAAAGTTGGTCTCTCATTACTTCATAACTGTGTCTTTTGTGATCTGCCAGTGATTGTCCAGACTACACCAGTAGTCCATACAACACAGACAACTAATATGCTGCTAACCTGTATGTATAATTCCAGAGTTGTATGCAGTTGACAGTTACATTTTATGCACTCTGTCTAGGGTACTTCCACCTGTGTACTGTGTGTATGTATGTGCCCACATTCAGGGCATATCCATCTTTCAGACAGTGACAGATTTTGACATCTGGACAGTGAGTATGGATGACTGCTGACATGGGTATTGCTGAGAAGCATTGCAGTTGGCACTGCAGTTGTCAGAGCATGGCTCTGTCAAACACAGTACTGCCCATAGGCCACCAAGACACAAACCTCCATGCCTACATGCTGACCACTTCCAGATAATATTGAATACACAACAACATAAAACACATACCCCTGCATATTGTACACATGCAACAATCTATCCTGTAGACTGGGCCAGCTCGGGTAATCTGTTCTAAACTGATATTACTCCTCACACTTACATGTTACTGCATTTCTACATAGGAATGGGGGGCACACCTGACAACTTAACATATTTGCTATAACGGTACTGGTATTTCAGGTACTCTATTGGCTTCCATTTTATATTGCATTCTGACCTATCATGCAGACTGGAGGCATATCAGTAGAGTACAGATCTTACATTTTATGCACCTACATTTCAGTCTCAGACTTCTTACCCTTCAGAACTAACATACAACTGCCAGACCTGTTGTAATCTCTCTGTGTTTGTCTGGAGGGGGGCTGTGCACCATTGCCATCAAATTGAGGCCTTTTCCCATCCTTTCTTGATGGTCATCTACACCTGTCCTGCTGGTTAAGCCTGGTGGTGGTATCAAAGCTACTTGCAGCTGACTCACAGATATACCTGGAACATTCCCCTTATGCTGTCTTTTGCGGGGATATAGTTGGTCTCTCATTACTTCATAATTGTGTCTTTTGTGATCTGCCAGTGATTGTCCAGACTGTCCAGTGAGCCTCACTGACATGCATGTGTGTGTCCTATGGACACACACAGTTATTTGGGCCACCGATGAACTGCGGTGGGATTTTTCACCTTGTCTAGTACTGCCTAGTATGTTGACACCAGTATTTGTTATGGATTTCCTGCTGCTCATATAGGTGTTCAGTATCTGCTGCCATCCCATTCAGTCACCCGATTCTCTTGCATGCTCGCATCCATACTATACATACAACTATCTTAACATACTACTCCATTCAGTAATTAATAGGAAGGGTGAGTTACCTTGTGGCTGGGCCACTATTGAGGATGGTGCTGGAGGGCTGACTATGTTGGATGCACATAGTACACTACCTATACATGGTAAAGCATATGCAGTGTCATGTTTGGCATCCCTTTTACTCTATGTGAGAGTCAGAGAGAGGTGTCATTCCCTGGGTCCCTACCATGTCAGTGTATGTGGTATGCATTGTCTCTTTGCCAATGCCTGGGCATACTGGACATGCCTCCTTCTGACTACAGGGGCAGGGTCAGGATGTTCCTCCTTCGAGTCCCTCTGTGCCTGTGCTGGCCTTGGCAATGGTGGGGGGCTGTGTGGCCCTGGCCCATGCTGTTCCTGCTACAGCTGTTTCCACAGGATCATATTCTGAAGCATTGCATATACTATGAACATTTGTGTACATGTAGCTGGAGAGTGCTGCAAGGCTCCACTGGATATGTCCATGTAGTGGAATCGTGACTTCAGCATCCCAAACACATGCTCTATAATGACTCTGGTTTGTGAGTGTGCCTCATTATGGTGTTCTTGTTCAGGTGTGTGTGCATTTCTAAGGAGTGTCATCAACCACGGCTCCAGTGTGTAACCAGCATCCCCCACTAGGTGGTCATATGGGATGTCCCCACTGCCAAATGACTGGTACAGCTGTGCCATATGCCAGATGTGGGAGTCCTGGTTTATGTAGACCCTACCCTACTCACCGGGTGGTGCTTTGATGTGTATGTGCGTGCAGTCTATAGCACCCACTACCTCAGGGTATTCTGCTATTTGATGGAAGAGATGCATATTGCTGGTCAACACCTCACAGGTGTTGAAGAAGTATATGTGCTCACTGACATGTGCTGACATGGCACCCAGGAACTGGTGGGGTACCTTGGATGCTGATGCCTGTGAGATCCCCATGATATCCCCTGTTGGCCTTTGGAAGGTACCGGTGGCTAGTATACTTAGGCCTACACATACCTTGGTATCCACTGGTATGGGTTCCCCTCTTTTGGTTCTGTGTGTGAGAAGTGGCCAGCACAGCTCAACAATTTACTGTAGAATGCCCCTGTCCATCCTATAGTGCTATACTATCTGCAGCTCATGTAGCCCCTGGTAGGTTAACCTGGGTTTGTACACTCTTCTCCTCCTCCTTACTGTGGGATGGTCATCAGCATTTACATCCTCACCTAACTCAGCCTCTTGCACATATTGATGGATTAGAGCGACGGCACCCCCCGAACATTTTGTTAGTTTTGTCAGGTAAAATTTCTACATCTGTGTACACGGGTGGTGTAGAGTTTGTGGGAAAAACCATACTGAAAAGTGTTTGCATACTTTATAGTTGTGTGCTGGGCTTCTGCCTGTGTAATTGGCTGATTCTGATACATTTCACCTAACAGTTATGCTAGTTCTCCTTGATTGCCTTCCTACTGCTGTTTCCCCTTCCCACTTCCTCCCTATTTAAGCACCAAGGCATGCTGTGCATACCCGGTACTCAAATGTAAACAGTTCAGCTATTTCCTGTGGGTTTTTTTTTGTTTTTTTAGGCCTGCTGTGTGCTGCGCACACCTGTTTACACAATGTACACACTTTTAAGCAGAAATGGCCCTCCCTGGATGCGAACACACTCTGCATTCCTTGGAATAAAAGAATACAGCCTCAGACACATCCCCTGCCTTAGCTTTGCTTAGCTAAGGATAAACACGGGCCACAGAGCTCCAATGGACTTACAGCAAGCATGACACACCCCCTTATTAAGTCATTCAGCTGTTAGACTTGCACTATGGTGTTCCTGTACCTACACGTTTAGGTACAAGTCGAAACTTTGAAGAAATATCTGATTCGGTATAAATCCCCTCATTTGCATACCCCACTGTGTAGGTCGTTACTTACTATAATTACACAAACCCTTTCCCCTTGACATCCACTGCTCCCGGGTATTGTTTACATTCTGAATGCATTTGACTATAATGGCAAAATACAGAATTCACTTAAAATTAACTATTCCCATTTTTTTTTTATTTTTGGCACAATCTCATTTGTGCACTACTGCCCTAAGCTTAAACAGCCGAGATCGGCCAAAAAAAAAAAGTTTAATTTAAAAAAATGAATCAGTTTTTAATGCCATTGACCTTATATTTGGCAATTGGCATGTGTATTATACATAATACATGCTTTTACACAAGCTGTCATGCCTCCATTTTGTCAGATGCAGAAATGTATTCGGTTACTAGCCAAATACATTTTTGCACTGACACTGCTCTTATACGGAGTCCGTGCAGCTTGGTGGATCACTAAATTACCTCACCTGCATGGTTTTCACCAGAAAATGAGGTGATTTACATATTTGCCAGTTTTCCTTGCAGGAATAGTGTAGGGCTGCCTGTGCATGTGAAAACACCACTTTCCCGGATCACTCGGCAGCCATTTTCCGTGCAGGAGCTCCTACACTATTCCTGCACAGAAAATACGACTTCCTGAATCCCAGGGATAGTTTTTTCAGGTAGCAGGTGCTTGTATTAACTTTTCTGGTAATTAGTGCAGTGGGCTAAGTGGGCGGCCATGGTGGTGCAGCGGTCAGCGTTGCTGCCTCACAGCAAGAGGTTCTCCGGTTCGATCCTCAGCTGAGGTGCCTTCTGTGCGGAGTCTGCATGTCCTCCCTGTGGTTGCGTGTGTTTCCTCCGGGTGCTCCAGTTTCCTCCTACATCCCAAAGACATGCAATAGGTGGATTGGACATTCTGAATTGGCCCTAGGTGTGAGTGTGTGCATGTGTGTGCCTTCTGTTGAAGGTTGGGTGCCAGGCTGGCAACTCAACACTGTAAAACCCTACTGCCAATCATGAGCAGACAGATGATCCAGTGTGGTGACCCCTAACTGGGAAAAGCCAGAAGAAGAAGTGCAGTGGGCTAAATCAAGAGGACAGTTTCTAATGCAGAAGACATTTTAGCCTGTCTGTATTTCACTCTTCAATCCTTTAAAATTTGGAGGAAAAATGCTTTTGAGAAGGGAGTACTTTGCCATACTCTAGAGTATAGGTTATCAGATTTTGCAAAGCCAGATAACATCCAAGTTCTCCAAGTTGCTCTAAATGCATTTTTACCCAGAAGTAAGCTTTTAAAAAGGGTACACCACCTACCTGGCCATTCCAAGGTAGAATTAATTGCAGTGCTCTTTCTTTAAACTGCTGCATTTAGTTCAATGATTCACAGATGTTTAATTTTAAAAGCTACTTCAGGACCTTATGCTCTCCTATGTCATCCTTACCATCCCTAGATAAGCCAAAGATATTCCTTACAAGTAGTAGACATGGTCTTTAAATAGTGCAACAAACTGAAACTTATTTCCTCCTCCACTCAGGTACAAAAACAAGTCAAGACCTATTTATTTTGCACTGCAGATGTTCTTCATATTGATCATTGCTGCAGTAACCTTAGCTATATAGGTTACATCCTGCCAAGAATATAATAGTTTTTCAGCTTACAAAGATTCATGGTTCCCTCCACACACCCAAACTGCCAAGTAGCTTGAGTTGAGCTGACTAAAAGACAGGTTTGGGTGTAAAGCCCTTCGGAACTTTACTGCTGCTGAAGAATATACTTCTCTGATGCATTTGAGAATTGACACTCAGTTTCTGCTTTCCTTTGCTGGGCAGATAAGTTCCCTTTGGGAAAGAAAAAAACTTCTATTTTCTTAAATTTATTGTAGTTTTATTACTTTCCCCTTCAGGAAAGCTATTTTAAAACTAGGAGTGTTGTGTTTTAACACCCTGTCTCAAGACTATAATCTTCTTTTAAACAAAACAATATTTTTTTTCTGTCAGTTTAAAAATAGTGTAAACTAACTGAAAACATATTTTCTGTGGAGAACTTGTGTTTATTTTTCAATTGTGGGGTTGCCATACTGTTATAAAATGCTTTTTAACTGTATTTTTTTTTGTCAAAAAGGTAACTTTTCTGGACTGGTAGTTTTACTGACATTTGCTGCTTGTCTTTCTCAGGAAAGATGTACCATGCTGGTTGACCATGAAACATATTGCTGATCCCACAGTAGGTCTTTTCTTTGACCCACAAAAAGAAAACGTTAAGCAACTATCCTTTGCCACTACAGCAGGCTATCTGCCTCAATTGCAGGTGGGTGAGTCTACTGTAGTCATTTGTTGTACCTCAGACCACTCATCTTTTACCTCAGATACTTCTGGTGTGGGACCTACAACCACAATGGACTGGGGGTTAGCCACATCCTCTGCAGCTGTTGGAGCCCCCTCAGTGAGAAAGATAAGGCCACATTTATTGGTCCTGGAAAGTTAACAAGGAAAGTTTCCCTGTTGTGTCAAAATGCTATCTCAGTCCCTGGGGAAGCAGCAGCTGCCATGAGAAGCACAGTTGGCCCCATTTTTTCTTGCAAAAAAAAGGGGTTCAGTTTAATTCAGGCTATTCGTCCTTCTTGTAAAGTAATCTCTGGTAAAAAAAAGAGGAATTCCTGTTTTCCTGAAGAAATTCAAGATTCTGAAGCTGAACAGAAAAATACAAGGACGGATTCATGATTTTGCCCTGAGATTTCTGATTCAGACTCAAAGGAGTGCTCAGTTTCTGTTTCTCACTGTGGGAGTTTCTTTTTTCTCTGAAACTATTGTTAGACTGTCCTAGTGTTTTCAATGGGAGAACATTGAGGCTTTTCATTCCCTCAGAAAATACTATGAGTTATCACAGAAAGATTGTCCAGAACCTACACCCATTCCTTCTGCCTGTTTGCTTTAGAGGGTGGATATCTTGCTGCCTGTTATTTTCCTGATAGTCAGCCAGCTGTTCCTAAAAAAGCAGATAGAATGTATAAAGTTCCACACTCATTTAAATTTGTATACGCTATTCCTAAACTTGAGCCAGCAGCTATAGCCTTAGTTGACTCCTCTGCTGCTAAACACTTAGTTAATTCCAATCCTAGTCTTTCTAATAAGGATATGAAATTATTGATAGTTATGGGAAGAATTGTATACTCCTGCAACTTTGATTTTTAGAATTTTAAAACGTCAGGCTCATATGTTAAAGTTTGTTTTGACAAACGATGAAAGTATGAGGAATGTTTTATCTACAGTTTCTTCTTGTGAAGAAAAATCTGCTTTATATAATTTAGTTTTATCTATTACACATGGCACTACTCATTTTATTTAATTTAACATTTGTTGACTGGGAAAGTCCGACTAGGTTCCACAGATCCTGTTTTCAGCGGAGGCCCAGGGAGAAATGCTCCAGAAGCATGTCTTTAGAATGTGGGAGGAAACCCATGCAAACACAGAGAGAACATGCAAACTCCGCACAGAAGGCACCCCAGCCGAGAATCGAACCGGAGAACCTCTTGCTGTGAGGCAACAGCGTTAACCGCTGCACCACTGCACCGCCACATTTTTTCAGTGTGTATATGAATCTGAGGGTCTATAATAGTTCTCCAAAATGCAGTTTCAGCAAACACTTATTTGTCAACCCTTATTCAGAGAAAATCACTTCCGCAATTTGATGAATAGTCCAAGGGCAAATAAATACTTGCCCTGCAGCCCAATGGACCCAAATCTTGTTAAATCAAACCCACTCAAGTGGAGGCTTCACTCCACAACCCCTCCAATGTGGGGGGCTCTGCCTCCCACACACCCTCAACTATATTTGCCAACTCCAGGATCACACTACAGTGGAGAAAAGGGCCAAGTTGAGTAATTGGCCACCTATGTCTTTGCCCTTAGAATATTCAGCGAATCATAGAAGTGATTTTTGCTGAATAAGGGTTGACGAATACTGGTTTACTGAAAAGACATTTTGGCAAACTAATATAGACCTGAATCTGTTAATGCTTCTTCCAGGGCTATGGCCACTGGTATTGTTTTAAGGAAGTTTGCTTGGCTACTTTCTCAGAACCTCCCTGATGATGTGAAAAACGAGATTTTAAATTCCTTTTGGATAGAAATTTAGTGCTTGGCCCCTCTGCTACAGAGGTTATCAAAAAGTGTGATGAAAGGGGCAAGCTGATCTAGGGAATTTCTAAGATTTTTCAGCCCTGCTTCTACAAATCGTCCAAGTGATTTTCTTTCACCTCATCCAGTTTTAGCAAAAAACACAATAAAAAGTCTCAACAGAATTCAGGTAAACATATATTTAAGAAGAAGTATCAAAGGGGTTCCAAAAAGAACTCTCAAACCTCCTGAAACCAAGAAGAGTCCAACAATTCTGAATGACTGTTAAAGAGACTTTGTGACCCCCTCCTACCCTGACCCCTTTCACTTCCAGAAAGTCTGAATCTCCATTTCCTCTTTAGCAAAATATTGTTTCAGATAAATGGGTTTTGTAAATCATTCATCAGGGTTACAGATGGCAGTCGGAGGAATTTCCTCCTTTCCAGTGGGTCATTCCTCATCCTGCAGATCAGACTGTTTTTCATCACATGCTGCCCCAAGGAGTGATATAACCAGTTCCTCCTTTCCAGGTGGGGAAAGGATCTCATTCAAGGATGTTCCTAGTGTCAAGGAAAGAAACTGCTTGGAGACTAGTTCTGAATCTTTTTTTTCTTAAACCAGTTTGTGATTGTTCCCAAATTCAAATTGATTCCACTTCACAACCTGTTACCTCTTCTTCAACTTTCAAGTTTCCTGGAAACATTAAACTTAAAAGATGTTTATTGTCACATCCCTATTCATCTAGAGTTCAGATGATTTTTAAGGTTTTCTGTGTCTGGATCACAGTATCAGTTCTCTGCCTTATCCTTTGGACTTTCAACTGCATAAAGCATGTTCATACTATCTGCCTTTTTAGGGACAGCTGGCTGGCTGATTATCAGGAAAATAGCAGACAGGAAGACACACATCTCTAAAGCAGACATGGCAGAAAGAATAGGTGTAAGTTCTGGAAAATCCTTCTATAATAACTCTTAGCTCATTACAGGCTCCAGGGTATTCACATTTTTGCAGAGTCTTTTTCAAAATGTCAGTCTTCTTGTTTTGGGTAAAAGATCTCTTGCACAAGCCGGTATTCCAAAAAGAAAATTCAAAAGACTTTTTTGACTCCCTCACACAGGACTGTGTTCCTGGGATGTCAACTAGACATCTCAGTTCAAAGAGCATTTTTTCCCACAGGAAAAAAAATAAATCTTTATTTATCTCTATTTCTAAGGTTTTCCACTCATATTTCAGTCACTGCGAGGGAGTACCTCAAGATTTTGGGTCTCATCGCATCTATGATTCTCATGATACCCCTGGCAAGACTCCACATGAGAAAAATTTAGTGGTATCTGAAATCTCTTTGGTCACAAAATCAAAACTTATTATCTTTTCAGATCCCAGTACTGTTTATCTGGAAATAAATCTTTTAATGGAGACAACAGATATCCTTGAATTCAGGTCTCCCCTTCTTCCAACCTGATCCAAAGCAGTCAGTCAGCACAGATGTTTCCAATTTTGCTTGAGGAACAATTTCAGGTGGGATAAAAGTGCAGGGGGTGTGGGACACCAATGACAGATGGAAGCACATAAATATAAAGCCGATGCTTGCCCTGACCAAGGGACTCAACTCTTCAAGCCATCTTAGGTCTCCAGGACCCCTTCAAGTGATTACAGACAATACCACAGTCATCAAATGCAAGGGGGAACCGGATTGTATCCCCTTTGCAGACTAGCCATGTTAGCTTGGGATATAGCTTCACAGTACAATCTCACTCTACAGTCATTCTACATTCTGTCAGAGCAAAACTGTGTAGCAGAAAAGCTGAGCAAGACCAGGACAGACCATCAGAAATGGAAACTAGATCGGGGTTCTTCCAAGATTTGATCCCTCTGTGAGGAATTCCTCAGGTAGATCTCTTTGCCTCCTCTCAGAAAAAAAAAACTGGCAAAATTCTCTTCCAGGACTCCATGAAAGAAGACCTAGAAGACAGATGCCTTTTCTTTTCTATGACTCAGGGTGCACCAGTCACCCCTGAGTTTGTGTGAGCAGATACAGCATGTGAGGAGTCTGTGATAATTGTCCTTGGCCAGCACTATTTAGAAAGAGAAACTAGATTGCCTGGGCCAATAGGGGTTAACCACAATGATCTTTAGTATTTATCTTTGAAACTTCATAAGTACCTTGTGAATCAGTGGAAAGGGCTGAAACACATACAGGAACATTCCCTTCCAAGTGAATGAGAATGCATCTTTCTTCCAAGCATGGCTACAAAGATGTCTGTAATAGAGTTTCTCCAGCTGTCTTTTTGAAATGAGGCAATCAGATCTATTTGAGGCATTCCCCATATCTGGACTAGATCCTAGAACATCACTGCTTTGAACTTACACTTGTGTGGGTCTTCTCAAGATCTGCTTAATCTTTCTGCCACAATGTTCTGCTTTGACAGTATGTATGATGCCTGAAGAGTTAGAGAATACTGACAAGCCTGCCCCCAGGCTATCACTGCCAATCATCACAGAGGGCAGGATATTGCACCACCTTGTTTACTGAGATAACATTTCAATGTGGTCTTGTCCTTGACCATTAGAGTAGGACCCAAAGTCCAAAGGTTGTGAAGGACTTACAAGGTATGAATCACTGCCAACATCTCTCTAATATTCATGTGCGTCCATGCATCCGTAGACCCTCAAGTGGCTTGCACTTGCATCCCCACTGACACAGCTTCCCATGCAAAATTGGACATATTTGTCTGGATAGATTGTACTGGCACTGAAGGGGGAAAAAGGAAGCCCTTGACTGATACACAACTGATATCTCCACCCCTGTAACTCTTGTCTAATGAAGGGCAACACCAGAAATTGGGATTTCAGGGAATAGAGAGGCTAGTTCCAACAACTGCAGACATGCCATTGAATCATAAGAATTAGTCCAAAAAAGTTTTAAGAATTTTCTCACCAAAGTGACACTCCTCTTAGATAATTCCAGAAACACTGTCTGGTATGAGAAGACCTTGTATTGAAGCAGAAAGTCCATTCTCTTTCTGGAGTCAATCAACCACTCCAGAAAGATGAGTCTTTGCGAGGATGTCAGACAAGACTTTGGAGATTCAATTTGAACCCTAGTTTGGAGAATAAGAGTGAGACATTCTCTAGTGATTCAAAACCTTTAAATGTAGACTCTGCAAAGATTAATAAGTCATCCAAGTATGGAAAGATGTGAATGCCTAGATTCTGACAGTGGGCCATTCCCAGAGCAAGGCATTTGGTGAGCACTCACAGTGCAGTGGATAGCCCAAAGGGCAATACAGAAAACAAATCTCAGGTATTTCCTGAAGCAATGAGCAATGGGGATATGATGATGGGCATCCTTCAAATCCATGGTCACCACGAAGCAGAGGAAGCACTGCCTGCAAATTGAGCATCTTGAACTTATGAATCTTGACAAACATATTCAGAAAAGAAAGGTCCAATGCCCACCTCCACAACTGTTCTTTTTTGGGAAGCGATAAAATTCTAGAGTAGAAGCTTTCCATTCTTTCTGAAGAAGGGGCCAGTTCTATGCCCCCTAAGTTCAGCATTTGCTAGGGGATAGGAGGAAATAACAAAGTATGGTCCACTGTCATTTTTAACTCCTGCCAACAATGTTTAGCACACATTTGTCAGAAACCACTAAAGGCCAGGGTGTCTCGTTGAAAGCTAACTTCAGAGATGAAGCAACTGACAGGGGACTTGATAAAGGCAGATGCCACAACTTGTCATTGTTATAACTTGGAAGAGGGGGTATCATTTTTAAGAAAGGAACCATTCTTATTGGACTTGGTAGAGTTGTCATCCTATCTTTTCCTTGTATTGCCTTGGTTCTTGTTTAGTTGGCACACCTGTTTGTTAGCCACCCCCCCAAATTTATTTTGCTTCAAGGAGAAGAACTTGGGCATATGGAACATTTTCAACACTCCACTCCCTCCATCAATTTACCTTGGTCACCTCGGTGTTTAAGGATCTGATTAGTTGCTGTACCAAACATACAGTCAGATTCAAGAGGAACATTCAAAATCTATTTTTTTAATTCATCAGAAAAATTCTGGGAGTGCAAGCAAGCATACCTAATAATCAATAATGATGATTTTGCATTTCTAGAAATAGTATCAGCTCCCTGCAAGACACTTTTTATGGCATGTTTTTACAACTGAGAAATATTAGAGACAGTATCTTTAGCAAAGACATTTTGCTCTGCAGGCAACAATGCAGTAAACTCACCTAAACTGTACATGCATCTCAACGCAAACTTCTAAATAAAACACTAATAGTTAACAATGTTAAAAGCTATTGTGCTGGACTGTCCCAGCTTCTTTCCTTAAGATTCTAGACATATGCCTAGTTTATCTTCAGGGAATAGGTTAGAAGAATCCATGGTCTTCTTATTAGCAGAAGCCACTTGGGACATGGAAGCAAGGTCCTCAGACAAAGGGACTTGAAGGCCAGGCAAGACTGAGCATATCCTAAAGTTCTTAAATACTTTTTAGGCCAAGCCTCAATAAAGAGAGGGCAACAATAAGCTTTCTTGAAGAAATACTCTAATTTGGGGAATAATGGGGGAAAGTTTCAGTGTCTAGGGTCTCATCATCCAAGAGATCATAAACCCTGCTAATCTTGGGGGCAATTGAAAATAGCTCTCAACTGAATGCTTCTCTAAATCTAGTTCACATTTAGTAAAAAGAAACCAACTGTTAGGGTAACTGTACCTGTTCATTTTCATAGGAACCTGACCGACCTGATTCAGACAGTTCAGTGTCCTCAGACGCAAAATATCTTTCAAAAGGAGGATCCTTAGCAGACTGATCAGTGATGAAAAAGCTGGTGTTGCTCATAACCCATGTATGCACCCTGTAGTTTACTGCTTGAACAAGGGAACTAGCCATAACTATAATCTCAGGTGAAAAACAGAGACTGCTGTAACACCACTTTGTGGGCCTTCTGTCTCTTTTTGTATATACTACACTAGTGGGAGAACTCTCTATAGCAAAAGTATGACAGCTTCTCTACCCCAGGTCAGTAATCAATGAGCCTCAATCATCACCACTGACACTGGTGATAGACAGCCACTAAAACATAAATGGATTTACACAGTATTTTCAGATGCAGGTCTCTGCATCAAGCATAATTTCCCACAAGAAAACACAGAAAACACATTCCAAACCTGGGACTGGATTTTTAGTCTCTCCAGATCCAAACAAGACTCACTTTGAAGCACTGTGTTCCAGTTCCAAGTAGCTGACACACCCATACCTAGGTATTTGATTTTCACAGACATACACCCTCCTGGGAACGGCTGCTGCAGATTTACTAGCTGTGCCCCTTCTGCCCAGACTATAAGGTAACCACGCTGCCCCCAGTCAGCCACTCTAAGGCTCTTACAAGGGTATCCAATTATACTGAGTAAAATTAATACTAATATCAATGGCAGAATGTAACCAAAGCAGCAAGGCTTTTCAGAATGGCCACTGCATCACCAAAATAAGCACAAGTACTCTCAGGATGTTTAAAGTATTCTCTAAAAGACCAGCCACAATAAAAGGTATACACATTTTTAATAATAAACAATAAAGTAGAAACCACGAGAATACTAAATATCTAAGTGCAATAAACACCAGAGTTTAAGTCACAGAAGATATAAAAATAACACAGTTGTATGGAATCATACAGATGCAGAAAATAATACTTAACTAATCTCACTGTATTTCTTGACTGTCTAAAGAATAACTTTTCCTTAGCTAACTTAATTATTACAGCAAGGCAAGACAAGATGCTGAAATGTTTACTTCCACAAGGCAAGGTGAGGTGTTTCAAAAACTAAACTGAACTGAACTGAACTGTGATAACTGTCGTAGATCTTTATGTCAGGTTCCAAAGAAAACAAAACCAAATGAACTGTTGTGTGAGTTGCATTCTCTCAGTGCTGGTTATAGAATGACATCACGTGTGATTACCTGTCTCTGGTACAATACACATTCAGAACTTTGCTAAGATCTATTGCAGGATCTGAAAGCTACAGAACAATTTCAAAAACATCTACTCTTCCCTTCCAGAATTCTCTGTTTAAACATATATATTTAATCATTTGTAATAACACTGTTGATAATTTTTAACAAAAGCATCTGTAAAAATCAGTGTGATAGACACATGACACAAAATTCTTTAAAAAACTCTAGCTAGCTATGCTGCCATAAGTTATACATGCACTGCCCTACTCTTCCTGGCACAGCTAGCAATACTTCACATCATCACATCTCCCCCACCCCTTGAAGACTCAAGCTAGTTTTTCAAGTGATCCTGGAAAAACATTGCTTGAGAGGAATAGGCCTATCTGTGAACACATTAAGCTATACCCTGTCTTGACAGTCCAGCTGCTTTGGCTTTGCTGACCTCACTATCATGCTGTATTATCGTTTCATATGCCTGCAACCCTAGGCTCTACCTTAATTACTTGACATTTTGTTGGCTAATTCTAGATAGCCATATTAAGGGATTGTGGTATGTAACCACAGTGAATTTCCTTCCATACAGATAAGGCTGAAGTTTCTGCAGTGCCCATACTAGGACTAGACATTCTTTTTCTACAGCTGCATAACATTCCTCCCTGGGTTAGAATCTATGACTGACATATACAACTGGGTGCTCTTCTCCCTCTGAGGAAACTTGGCTGAGTACAGCCCCCACCCCATGGTTTAAAGCATCCACCTGCACAACAAATTCTTTGCTGTGATCTCAACTGGCTAACACGTGGGGTCCTCCAAAGCCCCTTTAAGCTTTTGAAATGTCTGCTTACAGACTGCGGTCCACACTACCTTATCTAGCCTGTTTTCCCTTGTCAGGTCTGTGAAGGGAGCAGCTATTGTACTACAATTGAGAATGAACTTTCTATAGTACCCCGCTGTCCCCAAGAATGCCCTCACTTGCTTTTTAGTAACAGAAGCAGGGCACACTTGAATAGCTTCCACTTAGGCAAGTTCTGGCCTAATCTTACTACTCCCCACTCTATGCCCCAGGTAGAAGATCCCTGCCACTCCTGACACTTACTGAGCTTAATGGTCAACCCTGCCCTTTTCAGTCTAACCAGGACCTCTGTGACATGCTGAAGGTGCTCTTGCCATGAATGGCTGTAGATGGCAATATCATACAGGTAAGCAAGGGCATAATCTCCTGCTCCTGCTAGGATATGATCTACCATCCACTGGAAGGTTGCTGGGGTACTTTTTCATCCCAAAGGGCATCTTTGTGAGCTCATATAATCCAAAAGGAGTCACAAAAGCTGACCTTTCTCTAGTGATGGGAGTCAAGGGCACCTACCTATAGCCCTTGGTCAGGTCAAGAGTGGTCAGATACTTAGCCCCACCCAGCTGCTCAAAGGCTTTATCTGTCCTAAGTATGGGGTAAGCATCTGACTCTGTATGACTGTTTAGTTTTCTGTAGTCTTATAGGTTTATAGGTTTATAGGTTTATAGATAGTCCAAGCAGAATCTGATGTTACCATCTTTCTTTGGTAACAGCACTACTGAGAAGGCCCAGGAACTGCTGGAATCATGGATTATCCCCAGTTCCAAAATTTTCTGTATTTCCTCCATCAGATTCTGTCTCACTCACTCAAGCATCCTGTAAGGGGCCTGTTTGACAGGCTTTTGGGGTCCTGTAACCACATGGTACTGCACCAGGTGGGTGCACCCAGGTTTCCTAGTGAACATTCCACAAACTCCTGCAACACTGCTCGAATTTCTTGAACTTGAGTAGGAGATAGTTGTTGGGATATTGCTACCCCTTCCCCAGAGGTGTCAGTCTGAGCCTCACTGAGGAGATCAGTCACCATATCCCTCTCAGACTCCTCCTGCCATCCACTGCAAATACTCAGCACCAGGGTCACCTTATCATGGTAAGACTTCATCATGGTACAATTTGTGCCCCTGCCTCCTGCCAAGCAGGTTTACCATGTAATTAACATCACTGACTTTCCTTACTACTTCAAAGTATTTCTCCCAAGCTGCCTGTAGCATATTGTGTCTGACAGGAATGAGCACCATAACCTGCTGTTCCAAGGCATACTATCAGGCTTGAGCATTTCTGTCATACCAGACTTTTTTCTGCTGTTGTGCTCCTGTCAGGTTCTCCCAGGTCAAGCCCGTGAGCTCTTAAGTCTTGTACTGAGGTTTTGGACATATGCCACAGCAGACTCCTTGTAGGATTTACACTTACCCTCCCACTCATTGCAAATCAAATCTAAACACCCCCTCATCCTATGCCCATACAGCAACTCAAAGGGTGAAAAGCCTGTGGATTTCTGGGTACTCTCTCTGTATGCAAACAGCAGATGGAGCAAGTATTTGTCACACTCTCCCCTAAACTGGTCTTTAAATGTCCATAGCATGGTCTCTACAATAAACGCCATGCCCGTAGCAGAGAGGCGTTTGAGAGGCGTTCTGAATGGTGATTCTAATTTATGTTTTAACCCATGTAGAACACAGCCCGGGATGGTCCAATACAGGCTGTGTTTTTGGCCTTGGAGAGGGCATTTATGACTTGTTGCTCAGAGATACTAGGTGGGCACAGGTGTTAGGGAAGCTTTAGGGTGTATATGGTGGGGACGGGGGAGTGAAGTTTTCACTGAACCTGTCAGCCAGCAGGCTTGCTATATCCACAGGTTCTATATATGACGTATCATTAACTATGAGTTCAGCACACATCTGGGCCTTACCTTTAAGGTGACAAATGTAACTAAAGAATGCCTTGTAATTATCCTTAGTTAGAGAAGCTAATTTGAATTTGTAGTTAGCTTTGGAGGATTTCACTATTAGTCTTATTTGCTTGTTTAAGTTGAGGGAGAGTTTTTCTGGTTTTGACACCGTTCCTTGCTACTATTAGACAGAAATTTATTTCTCCTATTGTATAGCCTATTAAAGGCAGTTGTCCACCAGGCAGGTTTGTTTTTCCTTGAAGATTTTGCTTTGTTCTATCAGGTATGGCAGAGTCAACACAATTGTATAGGTGCTTGTATAAAGTATTGGTGTATAACTTCGCATAGGTGTCTGTTCCCTCAGTGGGGGGAGGGGCTGTGAAGCTATTTATGCTGTCATGTAAGAGGTTGTAATTGGCCTTGGAAAATAAGTTTTTTAGTCTAGTTGTTGTTAAGGTGGGGTTGTGTTACAGTTACTTCTAGTGAGACTGATTTGCAGTCAGATCTCACCAGGATGGCCACACACCGGGGGTAGTGTAGTATCCCCCATGTTGGTGAGCACCAGGTCATGGATGGTTGCGCCTCTTGTGGGTGTGTCAACCACCTGGTCCAGGACATTGGAGTTAATGAAGTTTGGGCAAGTGAGTTAGAACATGTATAATTTACCCAGTCTATGAATGGGTAATTAAAGTCACCTAAAACCATGGTGTTTGGTTGTATCATGTTTGACTCAAGTAGATCCAAGCAGGCTGAGTGGATGCCCGATTTATGGAGGGGGTCATATAGCTGGCAATGATATGAAGAGGGACCTTACCTACAGTCAATTGACCTGAAGTAATTAAAGGGAATCAAGGCATCTGCAGGAATACCCTCAAACACTGCTACCTGATTGCTTCCTTTTCTACCCTCCCAGTCAAGGGGAATCCTGGACAGAGGTATTTCAAATGGCATCCTTCCTAAAGCTCTGATTGGAGCGGATTGCCCAAGCAAGTACTACTCCTGTTTAACCACTAGAGGCTTCACAATCATTCTGTCAGATGTTGTGTCTCTCTTAGCAGTGGCCTGTTTTCCATTCACTAAAATAGGATACAAACTCTGATGATAGTTTGGTACCCTTGATGTCTCCAGACAACTTACTACTCGCACGCTGTTATTCCCACTTGCTGGCTCCCTCATCTTTTATTCCCTACCTTACTTCAATGGACATTTGCATGCTACATGGCCCCTCTGGTTACATTTAAAACATCTAACCCCTGATCCTGACTGTGTACCTGAACCAATGGTTTCTCCTGTTACTGGTAGAATCTGTCGGGGTGATTTAGGCTGCCCAGCATGGGTTCCCTTATGTCCATGTGCAGCACTGGGTATCCCCTTCTTGTGCAGTGATGCCCTGCTTGCTAAGTAGAGATTCCATTTTCTCCCCAGCTCATCTGCAGAGTTACATTCTTGGTCTGCTAACCATATTCTCATGTCCTCAGGCAAAGTACTAAGGGCTTCTTCCCTCACCAAAAGATCTACCAGCCTTTTGAAAGTGGTAAGCTGGCACCCATTTATCCACCTATGGAAATAAGTGCTTAACTCAGCAATATAACCACATGCACTTTCAAATGCCTTGAGTCTATTCTAACAAAACTTTTTCTGTAAGCTTCAAGTCTTAACTTATTGCAGTTCAATAACATTTGTTTTAATCTATCATAGTTTAAGCAATCATTATCAGACAATTTAGAAAAGCAGTTACAGCTTTATCGTGGAGTAAGGGGGTCAGAAACTGTACCCTGAGCTCTTGCTCAACATTATACTGTTTGCATACTCTTTCAAATCTATGAAGATAACTATCAAAGTCATCCCCTTCTGCAAATTGTGGAAGGATTTTATTGATCTTTATTGCTTCTTGGGTCCAGTTATTCCCTTTCCCATCACCTCCATGACCCTGATGAAACGTCACCATTTCTCTGTCATGCTGATGCCACTTCTCCTTTTCTTCAGCCTCCAAATTCTGCAGTCTCTCTTCACTCATGTTGATGCTGCTTCTCCTTTTCTTCAGTCTCCCTATGTCACAGTCTCCCTTTGGTCTCCAGTTCATACTGGCACTGCTTCTCCTTTTCTTCAGCCTCCAAACATTTGGTCTCCAGTTCAAGTTTCATTAGCTCCAGATGGATTTTTAAGTCCTCTTAGGAAAAGTGAACTGTCCTGTTTCTGAAGACTGCACATCTCCATCACCAGACTAGTTGTTCTCCTGGCCACTGGTCTGTGCTGCAGCTATGATTAAGGCTGAAATCATTTCCTCTTTATTCTGGTTAGCATGCACCAGTCCTTTGGCTTCACACACCTTGGCAAACTGGTTCTTTGCCAGCTTACCATAATCCTCTGCTGTCATCTTTGCCTGCTTTCCCTGACTAAACTGAACTGACAAAAAAAAAGTAAAACTGTTGTGTAAATGAAACTCTGAATGTTTACCTTGTGGCTGTTAAGAGTACACTCACCTTCACTAACAGCTGCCCACCGGCCACTGAAGTTCAATTAATATCACACTGCTCTGCCACCAGTATGTGATGACCTCTCTTCCTCTGGCCAGTAATCAAGGAGTCTCAATCCTCACCACAGACACCAGTTAGAGACAGCCACTAAAAACAGGAATGGATTTACATGGTGTTTTCAGATGTAGCTCTCTGCATCAAGCACAGTTTCTCCCAAGACCACACAGGGAACATGCTCTAAACCTGGGACTGGACTCTTTGTCTCTCCAGATCGCAAACAAAACTCACTTTGGAGCACTGTGTCCTAGTTCCAAGCAGCTGACACACCCACACCTGGGTATTGATTTTCACACACATGTATTCTTGGGAAAGGCTGGCACAGATTTGTGATGCTTCTGCCCACCCTATAAGGTAACCACAATGCCACGAGTCAGCCACTCTAAGACTCTTACAAGGGTATCCAATTATACTGAGTAAAATTAATACTAATATAAATGGTAGCGTGTAACCAAAGCAGAAAGCTTTTGGAATGGCCATGGTGGCACTAAAACAAGCACAAGTACTCTTATGATGTTAAAAGTATTCTCTAAAAGACCAGCCACAATGAAAGCTTTAAAATATTTACTAATAAATAATAAAGTAGAAAACATGAGAATACTAAATATATAAGTACAATAAACACCAGAGTTTCAATCACAGGAGATATAAAAATAACACAGTTGGATAGATTCACACAGATACAGAAAAACAATACTCACTATATTTCCTGACTGCCTAAAGAATAATTGTTCCCTAGTTAATTAATACAGCAAGGCAAGATACGATGCTGAAATGCTTACTTCCACAAGGCAAGGTGAGGTGCTTCAAAACTAAACTAAACTGAACTGAAGTGTGATATCTGTCATAGATATTTATATCAGATTGCAAAGAAAGCAAAACAAAACAAACTGGTGTGTGAGTTGCATTCTCTCAGTGCTGATTATAGAATACCATCACATTTTATCACCTGACTCTGGTACAATACACACTCAGAGCTTTGCTAACATCTTATTCAGTATCTGAAAGCTACAGGACAATTTCAAAAACTTCTACTCATCCCATGCAAAATTATCTGTTTAAACATATACATTTAATCAGTTATAACATTGTTTATACATTTTTAACACAAGCATCTTTACATATCAGTGTAACAGTCAAGTGACACAAAATTATTTATGAAACTTCAGCTATCTATGCTGGCATATGTTACACATGCACTGCCCTACTCTCCCTAGCATAGATGGCAATACTTCACATCATCACATCATCTGACTGTGTTATTTTCATATCTCATGTGATTGAAATTCTGGTGTTTATTGTACATCCATAGTTAGTAATCCAATGTTTTCTACTGCTTGTTTGTGTGTTTCGGCTTTTCCCAGTTAGGGGTCACCACAGCAGAACACTGGTCCGCTAATGATTGGGAGTTGATTTTTACGTGCCGAGTTACCAGCCCTGATGCACAACCTTCAATGAAGGTACGCCCATTCATGCATGTCTCCACACAGAAGAAGCTCTAGCTGAGAATCGAACTGGATAGCGTCTTACTGTGAGGCGACAATGCTACCGCAGCACCACCACCGCGGGTACGCACCACCACTGCCCATTATTTATTATTAAATATTTTTATACCTTTCATTGTGGCTGGTCTTTTAGAGGGTACTTTTAACATCTTGGCAGTACTTGTGCCTATTTTCTTGATGCTATGGCCACTGTGAAAAGCCTTGCAGCTTTGGTTACACTCTCCTAATATAAGGCTCATACAAGGGTATATATTATACTGAGTAAAGTCAATACTAATATAAATAGTAGAGATCATAAACCCTTTTAATCTGGGGGCAATCGGAAATAGATCTCAGTTGAATGCATCTCTAAATCTAGTCCACATTTAGGGAAAGAAAACCATCTGTTTGGGTAACTGTACATGTTCATTATCATAGGAACCTTACTGAGTCAGCTCAGATGGGTCACAGTCCTCAGACAAAGAATATCCTTCAAAAGGAGAATCCTTAGCAGACAGACCAGTGATGGAAATGCCAGCCTTACTCATAACCCAAGTATGCACCTTGTAGTTAACTACTTGAAGAAGGGATCTAGCCATAGCTATCATCTCAGGTGAAAAACAGTCAGAGGCTGCTGTAACAGCCTTCTGTCTCTTTCTGGTATATACTACAGTAGTGGAAGAATTCTCTGTAGGAAAAGTATCAATACTGGCAACAGATTCAGAATCCCTAACCTTCTCTGTTCTGTCATATCTGAAGCAGGCAATGGTACATCTACAGAGGATGTATCTGGCCTTCCTGTCTTGCACAGCTGTGGTACTATGACCATCCCAGAGGACCTAGCAGTACCAGAAGGTGAGTGGTTCAATAGCATGCCAGAAGTCACAAGCTGTAGGCTAAGGCATTGTTTTTGTATTTATTTCATGTTTTTAGGTTTAGACATGGAAGATGGTGGAGTAGAGGCTGCATGGTCAGCCTAGTAAGAAGATGGGACAAATCCCACTATTCTCCCTCTAAACAGCAATCTAAAGACTATTTCTGTAGGGATACTATTCTGAACACAGCACTGAGAAAATGACAGCATTTTCAGTAACAGAGTTCAAAGCACAAAATGCATGCTCAAAAGTCTCCTGAATTTAAGAAAAAGGCTAGTTTCAGTCCAAATGAATGGATACAGCCTAAGTCAGTATTAGACAAGAAATAAACAACAAATTGATGAAAAGTCCATGTCAGAAATGTTTACCATGCAAAATTGCACCAAGATCACGTTAAACAAAGAAAAAAACATTTAAAATACTGTAATACTAATCAGTTATCTCAAATAATCATAACCCCCCAAAAAAAATGCAATATCAGCAAGGTTTTCTGTAAAAACACATTCAAATTAAGTCTTTAATCAACAGGCCATACTGTGCTAGTCAAAGTAATAACAGAGGCATATATAACATTTCTAATCAGGAAAAAAGTCAAAGCTGCAGAGTACACTATTCAAGCACTGAAAGAAAAGGCAGATGAAGGAAATAAAACATAAAAAAATTGCCTTTGCAGCTGATGTCACTCAGTTTGAGAGAAGCAGTATCCCAAGAGATCTTTTTCTGAGTGTGGCACAAGAAACTGAAATGGCTCTGTCTGTGAATGTGAAGGGCTGTGCTGGTCCTCCCAGGTGATTGTTTTTCACCCCAACAGTCAGGCAATGGGAGGATTTCTGAGCTTTGACATACTGCCAAAGCAAGGGTAGCACGGCACTGCTACCCATGTGCTAGTAAGGCAGTATGTTTGTTGAGCATCTTGTTATCATTAAGCATTAAGAAGGCAGAGATTATGGTCAGTTTCAACAATAAAGTAGATACTTGGCATGGGAATAGGTTGCATACTCCAAACCTATGGGTTAGCAGATGAGTTTGTATGTCTGTTTCTTTACTACACTGACAGTTGAAAAATTACCATTTTAATTTAAGAATGCTCTCTGTAATGCTGGCTTTTGGCACAACACCAGCAACTATTTTGTTTGGTGTAAGAGGTAGTACATGGACATGGCGTGAATCTTTAACTTTAAAATTCCTGAATTTGGATGGAATTTTAAAATGACTCAGAAAAATGGACATATTAATATAATTGATACTATCTAATAAGATTGGACAATGTATAGCAAAATAAATGAGTTTGATTCATTATTGATGACATTCAATAGGAAAGTATTAAATGTAATGGACATCACACTTACATGTTATTGTGTATTATAATAGCTCCAAGCAAATAGTACAGAAAATCATCTAGAGAAATTGTAGGCACCTTACAAAAACCTTTCAACTTGATTTCATAAGGAAAATCATGTGAAGCATCCAAGTATTTGGAAGCTCATAGGTTCATAGATTCATAAGTAAGTACTAGGCTATTGGCCCTAGGGCCTATATAAGCCTAGCCAAAAGTGGTTCCCTGGCTTTCGCCACCCAAAAAATATATTTTCCTGTGCCCCTGTCAAACAGAGCAACAGAGGTGATCACTGGGGTGACGTTCCTGTTTTCCATCCAATTGTCAAGATTTCTCTTAAAGAGGGCTAATGAGAAGCTTTGCTTGACATGAATAGATAGTCTGTTCCAGAGCATGGGAAGTCTCTGGGACAGGAATCTATCCCTCCAGTATGTTCTGTTTTATTGTGGTGACAAGGTTTAGGTCCCTGGAGCATGTGGCCCGAAGAGATTGGGATTTCTTTAAGTGTAGCATGTCCATCAGATCTGGGTTAGACATGGCTTTTTATGTTAGGCAGAAGTCACCTCTGAGTAGGCAATATGCGACGGAGTAGAGCTGGAGTTTTTTGAGATGGTCTGTGTATGGCATCTGTTTGTGCCAGTAATCCTCTTAGTGAGGTATTTCTGTGGACTTTCTAGTTGTTGTAGATGTCTTGAGAGGTACATGCCAAATGGGAGGGATGTGTAGAGAGGAATGATGACCTCTCTTTTTCTGGAGGAGAACCCCTTTGTGATGAGGTGTGCCATGTAGAAGGATTTCCTGACTACTGTGGTGATGTGATTATCAAAGGAGAGACTACTGTCCACCTGTGTCCCAAGGTCTCATCACACTTTTAGTGTTTAGTTGCCTATTGCCTATGTGGTAGTTCATGGGTATGGTGTTTTTCCCAAAGGGGATGACAATGCACTTCTTGGCACTGAGCTTTAGGCCATGACTTTGACACCAAGCATCAGTCTCAGTGAGGCCTCTTTGCAGAATGTCCACATCCTTAGGTGAATCTATTATGGGCTCCTAGTTTGCAGTTGTTTGCGAACTTCATTAGCCAGAGACCAGCTGTATTAGCCTGGACTTCTGAGAAGTAGATACCGAACAGGAGAGGACTCAGGACCAAACCCTGTGGTACTCTGCTTGTCACTGGTCTGAAGTGGAATTTGGAGTCAGCTACTTTCACTGTGTGGGTTCTGTCAGTGAGCCAGTTAGCCATCCATCTTGTGACATAGGGATTTATGCCCAGTCCAGTGAGTTTATCTATAATACCAGAGTAGGGAATGGTATCAAAAGCCTTGGTGAGGTCAAGATAGACTGTGTGCACCACCTTACTCTTGTCTACGGCTTCAAAGAAGTCAGTCAGGTTTAGAAGGCATGATCTACCTTTTAGAAACCCAAACTGATTGAGGTCCAGAGTTTGGAGGTTACTTATGTCTTTGTTTATAAGCTCCAGGATGATGTGTTCCATGGCTTGCAGACCAGGCTTGTCAGGCTAATGGGGCAGTAGTTTCCAGGGTCAGTGGTGACATCCCCTTTGTGTAGTGGGATAACTGTTGCTGTGCACCATTCCATAGGCACAAAGCCTGAAGTGAGGCTATGGTTGAACATGGTACTTAGGTGGGGTGCCAGTTCTTTCTGTAGTTAGTGCAAAACACAGCCTGGGATGTTGTCTGGTCCCATGGATGCTGTGCTCTTGGCTTTGGAGAGTGTGGTCTTTACTTGTGTGCCCGTGATTACAGGGGCTTTGCAATCTTCCTGTATGGAGATGGGCCCTTTGCAGGGTGGGGGGGGGGGTAAAGTTTGCACTGAACCTGTCTGTCAGGATGTTGGCAATATCAGTTGGTTCAGTAAATCTAGTGCCATTGTGCTGTAGCTCAGAGCAGATCTGAGTGTTGCCATTGAGATTCCTGACATAGCTGTAGAATACTTTGTGGTTGTCTTTAGAATCCATGGTGATTTTATTTTCGTAACTAGCTTTCGAGGATTTTATGAGGGATCTCAGCTTCTTACTGAGGCTGGCCAGGGAGTTCTTGCAATCATGGGATTTTACTCTTTTTTGCAACAGTTTCTTCCTTCTGTTGTAGAGTTTGTTTATGGCAGGGGACCGACAGATTGGCTTCCTTTCTTTGGAGAATAGCATCTTGGTTCTGTTGGGGATGGCACGGTCCATGCACTCATGTATGTGCTTATGCAGTGCATTTGTATATGATTCAGCAGTCGTGCCTCTATTTTCCGTCTGTATAGGTGTCATGAAGTTAGCCACTTCTGTCTTAAGAAGCATGAAGTTGGCTTTGGAGAAGTTTTTTATGGTGCTTTCCTTAATGGGGGGGTGGGGATGGGATATGGATGTCTAGGGTGATTAGCTTGTGATCGGATCTGACCAGTGAGGAGCTGACCTCTGGTATGGAGCATCTGTTACTCATATTGGTAATGACCAGGTACAGGATGGTGCTGCCCCTGGTGGGGGTATGGACAAGCTGATCCAGGGCATTGGAATTGATGAATTCCAGAAAACATTGAGCAAATGAGTTAGTACATGAGTAGTTTTCCCAGTTGATGGTGGGTAGTTGAAATCTCCCAGTATTAGGGTATTGGGCTGTACCTTAATATTATCCAGTATATTGAGAAACATGGATTGGATATCCAGGGGCATGGTGGGGGATCTGTAACAGGCTACAACCTGAATTGCAGTCTTGCCCAGTGTTAATTGTACTTGGATAATTTCGGATGCATTACGTTGAGCAACTAGCCTAGAGATGTGCATATCCTTTATGAATATGGACACACCTCCTCCTTTAGTGTTTCGGTCCAGGTTAGGTGGCCGAAAGGTGTGATAAGAAGTGTAGCCTGGTAATGCAGGGGTGTTCTCTAGAGCCTTAACCCAGGTCTCTGTCATTGCACAGATGTTGATGTTCGCCATCTTAAAGAGTGCCTCGAGTGAGTGCATTTTGAGGTTTAGATTTTTAGCATTGAGTAGCATTACCCTTAGATTTCGCTTGTTTGACATTTGAGCCTTGCCTAAAAAAGCCACTATATGGATGGAAAGAGCCTTAGCCACTATCTGGAATCCTAGAGGTGACAGTGGAGGCTATTTCCGACAAAGCATCATGGCCTGTTGATCATGTCGTCCCAGGCAGACAGATACTGGATACCCTTAGAATGACACTAGAAGCTTAGCCAATTATTGAAGTCAATCATTTTGTCCTTGTACTGTGATATAATTCTGGGTGATGGCAGGATGCTACTCAGGGCTAGTGTCATACCTGCCTGGGCCACATGGTCAGAGAGCTCCTCCATGTCACTTTTCATGTAGTCCAGGGAGGTACATCTCAGGTCATTCACTCCAACATGGACAATGACAGAGTCATATTTGTACTTGTTGTGGAGTGACCTGAGTGCATGATTATATGGCAGATGCTGGCACCTGACAGGCAGCTGACAGTAACTTTCTCCTCGTTTAGCCTGGTGAGAGGGATGGTAGTGTGCCTGACTATAGAGTCGCCTATGACTAGTGTGTTAGGTATGTTGTTTTGCCTTATGGGCTGAGGTTGAGTGGCACACTGATTATGTGGGCTATGTGTAATTTGGGTAGTGTTGGGGGTGGTGGTTGCTTGCATTTCAGCTTTGGAGGTCTCTGTTGTTTGGGCAGATTTTTATTGAGAGCCTCCGTGAATGTAGGTGTGTGTTTTGTGTTACTATGTGTGTGTTTGGGTGGTTCAGGATTTGATGGACTATGTGTTGAGTGCAGTGTAGTGTTTACCTTCTCCTATTGACTGTCTAGTCCAGTCTTGGCTGGAGAGAGGTTGGCTTCCAGTTTGGCTATATAAGTGCATCTCTCACAGGTTGTAGTGTTGGATGTTACGAGAAGAGAGTTGTCAGTGTTCATGAGGCAATTGCTACATTGCCCCAAGAATGCTCAGATTCCGCAGGTGGACAGGAGACAACACTAGCAGCTGACCCTTAGACATGCCTGGTTAGTGCTTATTAATTTAAGTACTAAAACCTGTTTTCCTATTGATAAGTGAGGAAAGTTGAGTGCTGCAGTAATTTGTAGATTATTTAGTGCTTGCAATGAGTTTTGGACAAGTGCTGAGCACAAAGAAACAGTTTTGAGTGCTACAACTAGAAAATGGGCTAGTTCTAAGGGAAAATCTGAAGACCAGACTTTCTGGCACCGGGAATAGTTTAACCGTAATTAAGCGGCGCTGCTCGGAGTGCAAAATCTCGCAAACATGGGTTTTTAAACAAAAAGATGAAAGGGATAGAAATAGCCCAAAATGGCCAATAAAACTACAGATTCTGAGCTGAAACCACTCCTCCAGTGACAGATAGGCTGCTGAAAACTCACCACTCTCACTGATGAACAGAGAAGCTTCCCTCTATCTTAGTAAGGTCTGGGCACCACAGAAACTACAAAACAGCTCAGAATTCAGCAAAATATGAAAACCGGACTCTACTGGTTATAGAAAGGTGGGAAATGAGTAGAGGGATATGATTTTTTTTTTTCGAAAATTAGAAAAGATACAGTAATACAAACACTTTTGAGGCAGTAAAATGGTTAGCGCACTTGAGTGTGTAGCCCTCAGCAATTAAGCAGTTGAAAAACACTTAAAAACAATCAATTCAAGTGCAAACAGTACCAGAATTAAAAAAAACTGTTCAAAATAAGTAGCAAAGTTAATAAAAAAATACTTTGAATAGTGAGGTTAGTGAAAATAAGCAGTAACAAGGAAAATCAAGGTACTTAATCCACTCAAAGTCTCTCTTTTCAGCTTCTGCTGCTGTAGAACTCTGCAGAACACACAGGCAGCCTCTTGCTGAGGTAAAACAAGTGCAAAAACTGGGCAAACAGAGGTTTTTAAACAGAAAGATAAAAGGGATAGAAATAGCCCAAAATGGCCAATAAAACTACAGATTCTGAGCTGAAACCACTCCTCCAGTGGCAGAGATGTGTAGGCTACTTCAGAAAGGTCAGAGGCTAGGACTATCAAAGCAATGAATTAAATAACATCTCTGCAAGGAAATGCAGAACAAATTACTTTCAAAAGAAAATCTGTCACATAATTAGGCATTGACTACCTGAGACATACTTCCCTGGACTACATGAAAAGAGACATGGAGGAGCTCTCAGATTATGTAGACCAGATGGGTATGACCCTATCCCTGAGCACCCAGAATGATACCACAGTACAAGCAGAAAATGAATAATTTCAACAATTGGCTAAGTTTCTGGTATAATTTTAAGGGGATACAGTATCTGCCTGCCTGGGATGACATGATTGACACACCTCAATGTTTTGCCAGAGATGGCCTGCATCTGTTACCCCTGGGCTTCTGGATACTGGCCAATGCTCTTGCTACTCCTATAGTGCCTTTTTAGATGGTGTTCCAAAGACCAAATTACCACTGTAACAGTAACAAACAAATGCAATCTGAGGGTCATGCTGCTCAATGCTAGAAGTCTAAATCTCAAAATGCACTTGCTTGAAGCACTCCTTAAACTAGAGAACATTGATATTTGTGCTATAACAGAGACTTGGTTCAAGGCAGCAGAAAGCACCCGTGCACTACCAGGCTATAACTCATTCCACACCTTTCGGCCCCAGAACTTGGACCGAAGCTCCAAAGGCAGTGGTGTTTCCATATTCATAAAGGATGCGCACACCTCCAGACTGGTAGCCCAACGTTATACATCAGAGATACTTCAGGTGCAGCTAACATTGGATAAGACAGTGATTCAGGTCGTAGCCTGTTATAGATCCCCAACCATGTCCCAAGACTCACACTTGATGTTCCTAAACACCCTGGAGAATATTAGGGTCCAACCTAACACTCTCATACTGGGTGACCTCAACTACCCCTCCATTAACTGGAAAAACTACTCATGTACAGATACATTTGTCCAACATGTCCTAGAATTCATTAATTCCAAAGCCCTGGACCAGCTTGTTTTTACCCCCTCTAGAGGTAGCAGCATCCTTGAACTGGTCATTACTAACATGGGTGACCACTGCTCTACACCAATAGTCAACTCCTCCCTAGTTAGATGTGACCACAAACTAATCACCTTGGAAATCCACATCCCTCCCACCCCTCAACCCCCCACAAAGGTAACCACCATGAAAAACCTCTCCAAAGCTAACTTTGGGCTCCTAAAAACAGAGGTGGCTAACTTCACGGCACCCATGCAAATGGAGAATAGTTGCATGACCACTGAATCATAGACCAATGCACTGTATGAACACGTACACAAATGCATGGATCTCACAATACCCAATAGAACCAAGATGCTCTCCTCCAAAAAAGGAAGCCAATCTGGTGGTCCCCTGCCATAAACAAACTGTACAACAGCAGGAGGAAACTGATGCAGAATAAGGTGAAGTCCCAAGACTGGAAAAACTCCCTTATCAGCCTCAACAAAAAGTTGAGATCCCTCATCAAATCTTCTAAAGCTAGCTATGAAAATAGTATTGCAACAGATAGTAAAGACAACCACAAGGCCTTCTACAGTTATGTAAAGAATCTCCATGGCAATACCCAGATTTGTTCTGAGCTACTGCACAATGGTACCTCCTATACCGAGCCAACAGATATTGCCAATGTACTGGCCGACAGATTCAGTGCCAGCTTTACCCCTCCCCCCCAAAGGACCAATCACAATACCAGTAGATTGCCAGGCACCCAGTATTACTGCTGCACAGGTTAAAACAGCACTGTCCAAGGCCAAGAATACAGCTTCTATTGGATCTGATAATATCCCTGGCTGTGTTCTGCATGAACTACAGAGTGAACTGACAACTCACCTGTGTGCCCTGTTCAATCACAGCCTCACCTGCGGCTTTGTCCCTACCAAATGGTGCACTGCTACAGTCATCTGTCTCCACAAAGGAGGAGTGACTACAGACCCTGGCAACTATCACCCCATTAGCCTGACAAGTCTGATATGCAAAGCTATGGAATGCATCATCATGGTCCTAATAAACAAGGATACAGGGAATCTCCAAACTCTGGATCCCACACAGTTTGGTTTTGTGAAGGGTAGACCATGCCTGCTCAACTTGGTTGACTTCTTTGAGTCAGTCACCAGAGCTGTGGATGAAGGCAAGGTGGTTCATACAGCCTACCTTGATCTGGCCAAGGCCTTTGATACCATTCCCCACTCAGGAATCATAGAAAAAGTCACTAAGCTAGGCATCAATCCATATATCACTAGGTTGGCTGCAAACTGGCTCACAGATAGAACCCACAGTGTTAAAGTAGCTGACTCCAAGTCAGACTGCCGACCAGTCATGAGTGGAGTCCCACAGGGATCGATCCTGGGTCCTCTCCTGTTTGGTATCTACTTCTCTGAAGTTCAAGCCAACACGAAGGGACTCTGGTTGACAAAGTTCACAGACGATTGCAAGTTGGAAGCCATTATTCACTCCCCAAGTGATGTTGACATCCTACAGAAAGACCTCCACTGAAAATTGGCTTCGTTCCAAGTCGGACTTTCCCAGTTAACAAATGTTAAATAAATGTATCCTTATGACTTTTTCCTTTTATAGTTCTGTGCTCAGAGGTCATTTGCAGACTCTGAATTGTGTTTTATGGTCCCTGACTTCAAACACATTTGCATCTGTAATGACATGCAAGCAATTAGGTCCTTTTCGAAAAACCAAATAAAGTTCATCTTTACATTAAAATTACAAATTTCTTACTCTTATTTTCCTTTCAACTACTTTTTTTTTCTACATTCACAGAGAAAAGCCACAAGCTTATGTTTTTCTGCCAAAGCAAACACACATATTGTGGATTGCACAGAGCTTAAACACAGATTTACAATTTTCACATTTTAAATACATTACAATCTAAATTGGCCCTAGGCATGAGTGAGTGCGTGCGTGTGCCTTCTGTGGACGGTTGGGCACTGGGCTGGCAACTCGACACTGTAAAACTCTACTGTCAATCATGAAGTGGACAGGTGATCTGCTGTGGCGACCCCTAACTGGGAAAAGCCGAAAGAAGAAGAAGAAGATTCTAACCTGGCCTAACACATGTGTTGGTCCATAAACTGAGTGTCTTAAGTAAATGTGCTTCAAGTGCATGTATTTGCTAGCTATCATTTATCAGAAAGTTCAGTCTGGGAATTGTAATATGATGAGTTAAGTTTTGTGGACTCACTCCCACATAGACACAAACACACACACACGCATACACACACATACACAAATGCGTGAACAAATGCACGCATATTCACAAACATATACACTATACAAAGTTCAGGTAACCCTTCCAAGAACAAAGTAGGAAAAGTGGCATTACAGAGTCCATCTATCAAACATTTAACTGCCATATCTATAATTAATGAATACTGCTACTGGGGCAGTGGTCTAAAACAAGAATTTATGTTACCATCTAGCTAACTTTTCCAGATTAAATCTTGTTGATCTTTTTAAACCTGTTCCTAGTCTTACAGGATCCTAGCTATCGAATAGTTTTCATTTTCTGAAATGTATTCACATTACTTATCTCTTAATTGTTGAAACTGATTGAATCTCCAACAGAAAGCAGATAAACATTTGCTGTTAAGAGAGTTATTATTGTGAGTACTGGAAAACTAAAATTGAATGAGTGAAAATGGGGACTTACATATAGTAAACACAACATTGCCATTTTTGTTGGAGTATCCCCTTTTCTCTGAGGTATAGTAGGCTCTGAATTGATATACGTAAGTTCAGAAGGTGGGAGAGGTCTTCTTCCCTGCAACAACAGCTTTAAAATAAAACAATAATGTTTGGCATTCACAGTTCCCTTGTTTTTTGTAGTTATTATTATTATTATTTTTTGTATTTTTGGTACTCGCATGCACCTCACAAGATGTCTCAGAACCATATTTATCGAATTATTTATTACTGTATGTAGTTATTTATTTTTTTACAGATTAGACACGCTGACTCAAAGACCTTTTTCAACAATGACCCTATCCTTACAAAAAATGGTAATGCAAAATGTGTTATTCTAACAACCTTCTGAGCTATAATAACTATATTTAATATCTGTCCCAAATTTGGGGCCTTTGTCCCCCATTATTTTTGGCTTTATCCAGATTTTTCATACTTAGGTGTTAAGAGATAAGCTTATCAAATGATCAGTTTTGAAAGTTTTTTGCAAATTACAGCTGAGAATATGAAATAATCACATATATGGTTATTAAATGCAATTAATGATTGCAGATTGTTTATTAAATTAACATCATCAAAATCATCATCACCCTTTTTTACTATTCTGTCTGTGCTTGGGAATATTATCTAAAATGTCACCACTCTCCTATCTTATTTAACAGTCATGTCAATTGTCACAGGTCATCTGTCATGTAGTCCACCCATTTTTTGTCTGGCTATTCTCATCTCCTATTAATTTCTTTATGTCTTTTCCAAATCTGATTCCCAAATTATTTTTTGATTTTTTTTTTTTTTTTTTTTTGCACATGACCAAGTCACAGTAGTGTGATTTCCTACCCTTTTCTACAACTGGGTATACATTAGGTAAAGCTCTAATATCTGTCTTCTTTGGATTACATTTTAATGCTCTGCTTAGGCCCTTAGGGGTTTAGGGGGTAGCTCATTGAGATGTACTGTCTGTCATTTGTATTTTTCTTTATACAGTTGTTTGTTTGTTTTTTTGTGTTCCTTTAATTCCTTCTTGTTTTTTTTTGTGTGTGTATTTCCAGTTTACTTTATTCTCTCATATACAATGAGCTCATTATAGAATGTTTTCATTTGCATAATACTTAAGTGTTTTCTTTCAACGTTTTGTTTGACTTATTTCATAATTTGTTTCATTTCAAAGAAAGCAAACATGAAATACTGCATAATAATAGTTTGATGCCAGTGGCGGACTATTTTATGTATAATTATTGTTATCTCCTGTACCATAAGTACTTTTCCTTGTTTTCTTTATGTTTGTGGGGCTGTGTCTGAGACTGACTCTGTTTTACTTGCTTTCCCTAGATGTACAGTTGGCCTGTACTGCTCACTCAATGCTGTGCACTAACAATAATTCATGAGACTTACCTGTTTCCTATATGGGGACAGCCTGCAACACAAGTTGCTTTCCTTACTTAATGGTGGACTGCCTTCCATGGCTTCTGACATAGATTAGGATTGCATATGAGAATTGATATGGCTAACTTGTCTGACCATTCCTATCTCCTTAATAAGCTGCAGAGCATTCTTCACCAAGAGCTCCTTTTCTTCCACCACTTATAAGAACTGCTTTACATCTGTCCCATGCATTCTTTATTTGTGACATTATCTTTGGGGCCCCTTTTAGAATTCAGGTGATTATAAGTGTGATTTTACAGGATAGTGAGAATGTAAGCATGATTTAAGATATTATGGTCTATAGGGATATATATATATATATATATATATATATATATATATATATATATATATATATATATGTATGTATATGGGTCTACTTCATAAGATCGACAGACCATTTGATCGACATTCATTTGGTCGACAGACCATTTGGTTGACAACTAGTATTCAATGCACTTAACAGGGATTTGCCCCCTCCCCAATGTTGTGTGACCCTGGAGTTGTTATATATAGTTAGGGTGGTGTGGGAGGCACAGCCCTCCACATTGGGGGGTGTGGGGGTGAAGCCCCCCACCTATTTTCATTTATAATGTGTAATTTTTGTTGTATTTTCATGTTTTAAACCTCCTCACACCCACCCAACTATATATATATATATATATATATATATATATATATATATATATATATTTATTATATATATTTATATCAACTCCAGGGTCGCACAACATTGGGGAGGGGGGCAAATGAATGTCGATTAAATGGTCTGTCGATCTTATGAAGTAGACCCATATATATGTATGTATATATATATATATATATATATATATATATATATATATATATATATATATATATATTTGCACACAGACACACACACACACACACACACACACACATTGAGCCGTATTGTCTATTTTAAACAAAGAATTCCATTATTCTATCTTAAAAGATTGTGGCTGAGTGTTACTTGATGTGCATAAACATAACTGGACTAAACAGGTGAATTATGTTTGTTATCTGGCTTTAGAAGATAAAGACTGTCTGTACTAACCAGATATTAATGCTACAGTTGTCCTAGTTTAAGATTATACAGTAATTTGTGACCTTGGTGAGACAGATTGATCTGGCTGGTGGTAGGCATGTCACCATAATCAAAACAAGGGGTAATGGCAAGTCATTTTAAATCCTCCTTAAAAACATTGTGTGTGTGTGTGTGTGTGTGTGTGTGTGTGTGTGTGTGTGTGTGTGTGTGTGTGTGTGTGTGTGTGTGTGTGTGTGTGCTTGTTTTTAAATGTAAAACTGTTTAGCCAAGACAGAGGTACTGTTGGTAAGATGGCACTGAAATACACTGGGCTGAGAGTAACATAGGTGAAGTCCTGGAATGACAGTGATGATAGTTTCATTCTTCAGCTGCTTACTGTAAATCTTATTAGATGTGGCTGGTATTGTTCCTAGCCCATTCTACCAGTATTCATTTGCTCTTAAGGCCAAGCACCTCATAAGTACATAATGTCATTGCTACAATTCATACAGCCATTACAGACAGTAAGACGTGCTTTTCAGCGATATTTAACCACTATCATAAAGAATTTAGGCCTTTAGCACCTGCACTGAACATTAGAGAAGCACTCAATGAGTCCTTTGATTGGTAATACTGACCTGTTACATAGTCAAACAGTTCCCTAAAGATAACAGAGGCATGCAAATGAAATTTGGGTTCACACAATAGTCACATTGTATCATATTCATTATTTGCTCAGTGAGCCAGGGACAAGGCTTAATACCCAAATAATAATTATTATAAAAGTGTTTACCTCATTCATAAAACTAGTATACTACATCATTTGTGATGAGATAATGTTTTCAGTAATTCCATATTACATAATTTACTGATTCTGCATTTATTTTTATCTCCAGCTATTTTGTCACAATAATGCAGTTTTTCTGTTGTACAATGGGACAATGGGCAGTATTAAACAAAAGCCAGGACAGCTGGCAGAGGCTGCTTTTAGGATAGGAAGCAGATTACATGTGCTAGTGTTCCATTACATTCAGTTATTGCTGTTATAACTTAGACACTAGTCCCACACCATTGACTTTAGACTTTAGACTGCACAAGCAGCTTCTGAGATGGAGAGTAGTGGAGGAAAACAACTTGTAATGCAGGCACAGCCTGTACTCATGCTATTTTATCTGTTTTAGGCATCCTCTTCATTCTGGTGTAACTTGTCTGGCAATATGGACTTGTTAGTCAAGAAGACTAACTAAAGAAAGTGCTGTTTTTGTCATAGTTAATGTCTGCAGCTTAAATACAGGCTTCACTCTGTGCCTTTAATTTTAAAGAGCAGTCCTCTTCAAACAGATAATGGCTGAGCAGTTTGCTAAGTGATGGTAATTTACATCTATGACTTTAATACAGCTTGCATTCCTTACTGGCTCACAAACTTCATCTATCTGTAGTATGGTCGAAGTAAAAAAACATGATTTTCCACCATCTCAGAAGTATTCAAGCAGTGATGGAAGAGATGTTAAAGCAGCTTCCATAAGCTGAAAACACTCTATGTAGCATGGGGCTATTTGAAATACCTAGCCAGAAGACATTCAAATAAGCACAGCAATAGCATACTTTTATTTGTTTTTCTGATGATCATATTAAGAAAATATTCCTCAGGGGGCTGACTTGCACAGCAGGAGGCAGTAGTATAGCAAGGGTAGGGGGAATGTGGCCACCTCCTCAAGCACAAAGTCTCATGGGTACAGTCAAGAAGTGTACAAGTGCTCATCCTTTTTTTTACTGTTTTACTGCACTGTTTTCTTTTTCTTTTCTTTTCCTGTTCAGGGAAGAGCTGAGGCGATTATGTATCAGCTGTAAGACGTTGATTGTTAAAGCTTTCTACAGAGTAAGCAAAAGTCTTTTTTTTTTTCCTCTTCATTGGCAAAGATAATGGGGAGTTAGGTGGATTAACAAACGTACCAATCAACTTGCTATAGCTAAGCCAAAGTGCTTTTTTTTTTTTGCTTTTCACTAGATGAGCTAAGGCAGGCATGGATCAGCTGTACGAAATAACAAGCCAGTTGGTACAAATTGGCCTGCTACACAGCAAGATGAAGTCCTTTTTTTTTTTTTTTCACCTGAAGAGCTGAGGGATGAGGAGTGCAATATTTGGAACAGGCACAGGGCACTAGAAGAGCTACAGCTTGCAGATTTCTTTGACTCTGACATGCTTGCCTTGTTAAATATGGAGATACCCGATCTCCTCGATCATCATTATCAGTCCCCTTTTTCCCATTTACTGCTTGGGGTCAGGGTGCTGTGTCAGCTGTCTCCCTGTATTCAGTGACACTCTCCTCTCTTTTATGACACTCATGCCTGACTGTCACAGGTCTTCTCATACACAGTCCATCGACCTCTTTGCTGGATGTCCTCATTTCCGCTTGCCTTCTTCGAGTCTGTCCCAAATCCTTGTCAACAGATTGTCTTCTGCTTTTCTCCACATGTGCCTGAATCACCAGAATCTTTTCTCTTTGACCCTCCCTGTAATTGGAGCAACTCTGGCATCTGCTCTCATGTCTTCATTTCTTCTTCTTCATAAAAGTCTTAGCATGCAGTTGCTGTGCTTATTTGAATGTCTTCTGGCTAGGTATTTCAAATAGCCCCATGATACAGTCAGTGTTTTCAGCTTATGGAAGCTGCTTTAACATCTTTTCAATCACTGCTTGAATGCCTCTGAGATGGTGGAAAATCATGTTTTGTTTTACTTAGAGCACTGTACAGATAGTGCATCCTACCACTCACCTCAGATACTTCATCTCCATCACCTCTAGCTTTGTCACCTGCTCTGACTTTACTGCCCAGGTTTGTGTACCATACAGTAGTATTTTTCACACCACTGTTTCGTACACCTTATTTTTCAACTTCTTTGGCATTCTTCTGTCATATACTATACCTAAAACTCTGTGCCAGTTGGCTGCAGCCCCTCTGATTCTAGTTTTGGCTTCCTTATGCAGACTTTTCTTCTCCTCAACCATACCTCCCAGATACTTAAGCTGATAACCTGTACCACTATTGTCCCTTCAGTCTCAGTTTTCAGCTTCTTCTGACTTCCCCATTTGTTGCCATAACAACTGTTTTAGCTATACTGTTTCCTCCCATGTGCCTTCAGTTTTGTATTCAATTTCTCTATCCTTTGCTGAAGTTCTTGCTCAGTCTGCCTGTAATGCTGCATTGTCTGCGTACAGCAACTTTGTTGATCCGTCTCCTCCAACCTGCTTACTAATGTAGTCCATCACCAGTATGAACAACAGTGGGCGCAGAGATGAACCCTGAGGCACACCCACTCCAACCGGGAACACTCTGTGAGACCAAATACTGTTCGTACTTGAGTAATTAGGTCTTTGTACAAAGCTTGGACTAATTCTACCAATGTTTCTATGACTTCACACCACTGTAAGCCTGCCCAAATCAGCTTTCTTGGGACCTTGTCATATGCTTTCCATCACTAGGAATGCCAAACTATATATCTCACTACAAACATCAAGTCATTTGTGCTGCATCCTGATCTGAATCTGAACTGCTCATCTCCCATCTTCCTTTCTACTATTGTGCATATTCATTCATCAGTCACCATCTTCAGAACTTCCAAGTAATGTGGTAGGAGTTTGATGCCTCTGTACTACCCACAATTGTGAATATCCCCTTTGTTCTTGTACACTGGTACAAGTATGCTTATGCTCCAGTCATCTGGGATACACCTTTCTCTCCACACTCCTATATGTACCCTCAGGATTTATTTCTCCCCTATCTCTCCCAGCATCTTGATCATATTTGCTCTGACCTCATCAGAGCCTACTTATTTCCCTGACTTCTTTTTCCTTAGTGCTGTTCTTACTTCTATGGTGGGCTTCTCCTCTTCTCTCATTGTAGGCTGTGTCTGGGGCAGTACAGCTTTGTGAGTATTTCTTCATTCAGAAGCTGCTGGAATTACTCCATCCATTTACCTTTGATGTCCTGTGGACTGGTGAACAGGTTGTTGCTGCCATGCCTTGAATATCTCCTTTATCTTATTGTATTTGCCTTGCAACCTGATAGTTTCTTTGTGTCATCTACTGGCTCACTTTCCAAAACTTGAAGAGTACCTCTGATGCCTTCTGCTTTGCTATTGCAACTCCTTTCTTAGCATGTTTGTTAACCAATCAGTATTCCTTCCTGGCCTAGTACATCTTTTCTGTCTCCCACTTTTTCCTGCACTCATTTCTTTTGATGACTTCCCAGATTCCTTTATTCCACTACCTTGTCCATTATTCACCACAGTAATGATGTTGCCATAGTTAGTTCTTGTCAGACTATCAGTGTTTAATCAGAATTCTTCCTCATTGATGTAAACATTAAACCTTGTAGAAAATTGTTAGATGCGGAATACTTTTCTCTATGTCTGACAGTATAGACAAAATCCTAATAATTATTAATGTAGTAAACTAATTTGGTGCAAGAATGTAGAGAAACGCACTATACTGTAGGCATTTTAAAGACACATTTATTATCCAGTTGCATATGTTTCAGTTTAAATATATACATTTTCAAATGTGTTCCATAAACGATAAGTGAAGCATTCCATTTAGTTTATACAATTAGTTTGTACAATATTTTATCTGTAGTAAATTATGGGCATATGTAGTTTAGAATCTGGTGTTGTATGTATAACTCTGTACTTCTCAAAACTTATTCAGTGTTTAGCTTGTGTCTTATGATGTTCATACTTCTACTCTCAGCAGATGCCTTTGATTACTTGGCATAGCAAACCATTGTTTTGTCTATCGTCTGATCTTTTGCAATGTCAGGATCTGGGATAACCCTTCAGGACAGCTGTTTCCTTTTTTATCAGCCTTGCTTCCTGGAGTTTCTGCTCACTAGACACCAAGAATCAGTGATACAGCCTATACATCCTGTTGTCTTATCAGAGCTTCCTGCCCTCTTTATCTAGCATTATCTTGTAAATGGAGTAGTCCTGTGACTTTACAGTTCTTTTATCTGCATTGTCTTCTGTAACATTAAATTGTGATATACTACACTGTCTGTGGCCTCTATAAGCTATGCATTGAAACAATTGGCCTTTGTGCAATAGCCTTATTTGTTTAGTATGTAGATGGACTAATGCTGCTTTAACAGGTCATCTACTATGGGAATCTGTAATGAATATCATAGTGCATAAGAAAACCAGCTGACAAAGATTGTGATTTATTGATTTATTGCCCATGATCTACTTTATCCAGTTTAGGGCATTGTGGTAGCCAGATTTGATCACAGAAATCAAAGGCTATAATTCAAGAGAACCAGTGCTGGATGGGATGTCAGTCCACTGCAAGGCATATACACACACCTTCAAATAATTTATGCATACCTGGGACAACCTAGAAGATTTGTAATTTACTTAGAGGTAAGCCCCACAGGTGCAGTTGTAGACATTCAGACTGCTCACAAAGCCTAAGCTGTGAAGCAAATCAGTGAACCAAGAGCTATTTCAGTGCATGTTTGCTCTGTATGTATAAGGTCTGTCACATAAAACTATTTACATTTCAGACTGCTTAAGTTTATCAAATTGTACACAGTTTTAACACATTTTTTTGCTGTAGATCATTGCTATAATTACTAAAAACTGTGCGTTATTCAATATAGTTAACCCTAAAATTGTGCTTTCCTTAGTATAGCCATTTTAGCCCTCAGATATTTCTAAATGGTAAAATAAGCATGTTACATTTTGCAGTGCTGGCTAAATCTAAGGATCTGTTCATATCACCGACACAGGAAACAGAAAGTGTTGTTTGAACAAGGATTAGGCTAGAATAAGCAAGGCAGTTAAAAAAGAAACTGATTCTCCATGTGCTGGCAAACAGATTGCATCTCCCAAAAGGAACATGAACATTTAAACATACTTTTGCTCTGTATCTTTAAATATCAATTTTATTATAAAAAATGTTAAAAATATGTTAATATTGATTACATCTTAATGTCAGCCATTCCTAGTAATATATGCATGTACATATACATATGCATCCACATAGACACACGTACAGATATACAATTGTGTGTGTGCATGTATACATATGTGTGTGCCACCCCAGTGTAGACAAATGGTATTAAAATACAAAATATAAATAAAATAAATGTAACCACAGTGATTAAAGTATAACCGACATAATAAAATTAGCAAGTTTGGGAGCTATTGCAGATTGGATAGGATTCTGAGCTGTAGTGATATGATATGCAACATACAAGGTTAGCTTGTGGGAAACAAAATGAATAACTTTTGTGTGTGATTCAGAGATTTTTTTGATGGACAGATCCTACAATAAATAAATAAATATATGGATAAATAATATACAGTACAAAGGTTATAATTGCTGAGTACAGAGTGCTGCAGATGAAAAATGCTGTTAAAACTCCCGTGGCTAAGAAGTAGAGAGAGAAAAGGAGCTTAACTGCATAGCCCATCAAACTCACTGAAGTGCCCTTGGTGTTTGTTAAAATTACCCCAGGAAGACTACTTTTGGGAAGAAGGGGTAAGTTTTTCTGCTAACTGTCCTGTGCTACCAGAGGAGCTGCCAGATCAGGTTTTTATGTGCAGTTTTACCTACAAACATATCCACAGATCCATAACACAGTATTAATTTGTGATAATCTAATAAATTAGTCTGTATAGAAAGTTGCTCCAGTGACATAGAGGGATGAAGTCCTGACTATGGCCCAGGTGACCTGGGTATGGTTATCAGCTTTTGTGACTGATAGAGCCACGGGGAGAGATGGCTGTTCCCATCTGGGGTGGGAGGGCACTGGTGGATATATATGTAGGTGAGTCCACTTCGAAATCTCTAAAGCTCAAAATCTCGAAATTCATAAGACTGAGTCCAAAATCTCAAAAGTTCAAAATACTGAAAACTCAAAATACTGAATCTCATAATATCAAAAAAATACAGGACACCAACACTTACTATACTCCAGAACAAATACATACAAAAACAATAAAAGACAAACCATACTACACTACTCCAACTATAATCAGGGGGGCAAGTACCCCTGTATCCCCCATGTGCCCCTGCTATTTAAATATATCAATGACAAGATCACACTTCACTGCACTAAGATGAGTTTTGTTGTAGTATAGCAAATTAAAAGGGAACATGACTAAGGTTACCACAGGCAGTCATGAAGCACGTAATGGTATGTTTGCCATTTTCTTCTGTGGAGTGAGATCTCGGAGTTGATATATTTAAGTGGCAGGGGGTGTGGGGGGACACAGCCCCCCCACATGGGGAGGTGCAGGGGGGCTTTCCCCCCAGTTATAGTTGCAGAAGAGTAACATGTTTCTGCATGTAGTTATGTTGGAATATAGTACGTGTTGGTGTACTGTGTTTTTCGATATTATGAGATTCAGTGTTTTGAGTTTTTAGTATTTTAAACTTTCGAGGTTTTGGACTCAGTCTTATGAATTTTGAGATTTTGAGCTTTTGAGATTGTAAAGTGGACCTAAATATATATATATATATATATATATATATATATATATATATATATATATATATATATATATATATAGTCTCCATAGATGAACACTCAGACAGTTGAATCCCCAGGATGCTCTTAGGTTCCATGACTGGCCTCAGCAATACCAGAGTAAGTCCAGGGGAGTTGGGGAATAACTTGTAGACCCCCCATATGGATCTGGGGCATTGGAGGCCAGGTGAGTATTATGAAGTCCAAGAGGCCTTAAAAAAAAGTAGTCTATAGAGAAACTTAAAATACAATGACATCCTAGTATCTCATTAGCTCAGTAAAAGTTTTTAAAGACTGTAATACAGCACTCTGTATTCAGAACACATTCATACAAGTATAGTAAGCACTAGTATTTCTCTTCACAGCTCTACAATACTGCTAAGTTATTCTGAATGTCAACCACAACTATAGATCAGTGCCATTCCACTAGTTAGCCACAACTTTCTCTTTTCTACAATATGTTGCTTCGAGAATCCTGAATGTATGAATGTATGCATTTTCAAAAAATGTGTGTTTCCAAGTCACAAAATTGTGAACATATTTTAAAATGCACAAATTCAAATACCACAATGCCATGCAGTATACTAATTAATTCAATCAAAAGGTCAAGATGTCAGCGATTACACAGTGGTGACAGAAAGTATTATCATGTCATCGGATGTATTGAAACAAATAATGGTGTCCTGCATTAATACATTTTTACTGTAAATGCATCCCACTGTGCTGGCTGAAATGGGTATAAAGTAAAAACAACAGTGAAAACAGCATGTGTGTTCTCCTTTCACTTTACTTCTAATACATCAGGAGTACATGCCAGCAGCTAAAAGGATGAATTCCTTGAAACTCTGGTAAATAATGGTCTGGTATATTCTTTGAATCTTATTATGAGTGGAAAATGGGAAAACAACACAGGTGAAAGTGAAAATGCAGAAAAGTTTGTTAATACTACAGTCAGCATGCCTGGTAAATGGATGGAAGCATAAATGTGTCTCAATGCAAACAGGGACAGAGCATTGTGATGGATAGATTTCTGTATCACTAGAAAACGTACTCACATAAAAATATACTGATAAGACAATTGGCACTTTATATCAGCACTTATGTACCATGTAGGTAGATCATTTTAAGAATGATTTGTCTTAGTTTATGAATACCCCACACTGATCCTCTCATATAAGTAGATTTTTGTTAATGGTGGAAACTAGTAGTTTTGTATTTACTGACATTTGATTAGCAGGAAAGTCTGACTGTGTAGCTGCCTATTTTCTGTGGAGGCCCAGGGAGAAACACTCCAAAGTATTACAAAAACATTTTAAGAACAATAATTTTTCATTCTTCAGAAATAATACAAATATATCGACAGTTTAAATAATTATACCAAATTAGGCTTAGTGTGAAAACATTGGTTAAGCATGGATACAACTTGTATGACAATGATTCAATATTTAGAGAAATTATGGGTAAGTTAGTGAGAAGGCTATGGTGCTGCAGCGGTTAGCATTCTCGCCTCCCAGTAAGAGGTTCTCCTGTTCGATTCTTGGTTGGAGAACCTTCTGTATGGAGTCTGCATATCCTCCCCATGGTTGAGTGATGTATAAAGACATGCAGGTAGGTGTGTGCATGAATGGGTGTGCCTCTTTGAAGGTTGGGCATTGGGCTGGCAAATCAGCACTGTAAAAATCCACTGCTAATCATTAGCAGACCAGACTTCCATTGTGGTGACCCCTAACCGGGAAAAGCCAAAATACATTACTATGGGTAAGTTAGTATGATATAAACAAGAATTACAGTAAGAAGTAAAAGAAAAAAACAAGGTATGGCATATTTAGAAAGCGAGACCCGGGAGAAAAAAATTATTGAAGTAAAAAAGTGAGTGAAGGAGGGGTAGTAAGGAAGTAAAATGTATGAATATTTGTATTTAGGGATATAATCTATTATTGATTTGATCAAGAACAAAGACAGATTTTGCCTAGGAAGTCTTTCAGAAGTGTTATAAAGGACTGGAGAGAGGGTATTGACCGAATGGATACAGGCAAGGAGTTTCAGGTCTAAGAAACGTGATATGAGTGCAAACCATACCCAGCAGATTTGATAGGTCTGTGGGCAGAGAGGTGTTTTTGGGCATTGGATTGCAATGACTGATTAGGTACTTTGTTGTGTAGAGTGGCATTTAGTGCTTGACAAGCAGATGGATGCTGGATAATTTTATAGGTGGCAAAAAGTAGTGTATATGCTAGATGATGAGATAGTTCTAACCAGTTTAGGCTTTTTAGTGCACTGGTGAGTTCTGAAAGGAGTATTTGCTGCAAATTTAACCACTTTATTATACTATTGTTCAAGCTTTGATTTTTCTGATTTCTGAAGTTTAGTAAGGATGGGAGCACCATAAAGTACTGAGGGAAGCAGGTAAATAGGGGGATGTACAGTTGTAGTTGCATTGGTGAAAAAGTTTTGGATCTGTAAAGCATCCCTAGTTTTGGTGAGTTTTTATGTAATTTTGTATATGCAGGTCATTTTTAAGATTATCGTCCACTATAATCCCTAAAAATTTGCTATGCGAATTGAATTTAATGGTTGTATTATTAAGAGAGAGGATTTTAGATTTTGTTTTTTTTCATGAGTGAAGTAGTTGGAGGAAAAAAGTAGTTTGCTTTTGTTTGAAGAGTTACACATCAGTTAGGAGTTACAAAGCCATGTTTTACTGGCTGTTAAAGCCTCCTGAGTAATTATTTGGAGATGTGCCTGGTTGTCATATATGCCTATGAGTGTAGAGTCATCTGAGTATTGTTTTAGGGAAACCTGTTGTATGGATGTGTGGACGGTGTTGGTGAGGATTTTATATAGGATGGGACCAGGGATAGAACCTTAGGGTAGACCGGTGGTGACTACTTGGTATGGGGAGGTTTTTAGGATATTCCAGTTAGCAGGTGATAGGGTAATAATGAATATTTCTGAATAAACTTGGAGAGGTTGTATGTTGTTTTATAAACATACTGTTTAAGTGGATATGTGAGATATCTGGTTGTATAAATTGGGAGAGGGTTGCTAAGATAGTCTGACATTGTACCTGTGGTAGTGAATTTCTAGGGTCTAGTACTAAGATCCAGTCTAATAAGGAATTTGATATCTTGCTATAATGTGTGAGACTATTAATTAGTTGAGTGAAACCACATATGTTCATGCTAGATGTAGGGGAGTTAGAGGTTATGTTCAACTAACTGATATTGAAATCACCTAGTAGTATTTTCTTTCTTGTGGAATTGTTATGTATATAAGAGTAATATCATCATACCATCTGTTCTTATTATTAGATTGGATATCTCTATTTTATACTAGAGTTGTAGATTCATAGGTTCATAGATTATTAAGCCTAGCCAATTATCCTATGAGAGAATCAAACCCTGCACCTTGTGTTTGTGAGGTAAACAACCCAACCCTCCCTCATCTTGTTGAATGACTCAGTTTAATTTCTCCAAGTGCTTTGGGTTTTTAATGCCATGGTAGAAATGGGCCCCATTCCTCAGGGTATGATTAGAGTTCATGAAAATATTGATGTTAGCCAAGAGTGCTCTTCTTAGTACCCATAACTGTCTCCTTCTGCAGTTCATATTGATATCATGTTTAAGCACTATTCATATTGATATCATGTTTAAGCACTATTGTAAATTCTTTTTATCAGTTATGCCACACTTACTACTATTGGAACTGTCTGGGTATCTTTCTTATACTTCCTCCCATTTCTGCTTCCAAATCCTGGTATAGTAAAGAGCCGATTACCTGAACTAATTGGGACCTAGGGTATTTTGGATAATCAAACATACATTGAACCAGATAAATAACTGCAAAAATCTTGTTTTTTTCTGCATGGTTTTCAACCATTCAGTAATTGCAGTAGACAATAAAGAACATTGTTCACATAAGAGCAGGCTACAAACTCAAAAAACATACACAAGGTAATATGTATAACATTTACATATTCAGACTTCATGATTTTTCCTACTCAAAAACTTTGGAAGGCTGCATTCAGATAATTGACATTTCTGATAATTCACATTCGGATAATCGACTCTCGACTGTATTTTATGTCTTTGTATCATTCTGTATCTCATAGTATCATAACTAGGCTATCAACCCAGAGATTATTTTAAGCCTAGCCATTTCAACCCAATGTAATACAACAGAAGTACTAGTCAATACCCAAGATTGCATTTAGTGATGACTGCCCATGGCCAGGAGGGTTATGGGCACTTTCCTTGGTGAGAATCTATGGTGCCCCATCCACTTGTCAAGGTTTCTCTTGAACAGTATCATAGAGGTGCTCTGTTTCACATGAATTGGTAGCCTGTTCCAAAGACATGGCAGGCACTGGGAGATAAATCTGTCCCTTTGGCAAGTCCTTTTTATGTCACAGGCCATATTTAAGTCCCTGGAATGGGTAGCTCTAGACCCATTTGATTTACGAATATGCAGTAAGTTCATTAGGTTTGGATCTTGGGATGCTCTATAGGCCAGGCATAAGTCTCCCCTAAGAAGTCTATATGATACAGAGTATAGTGACAGGGACATTAGTCAGTCCATGTAAGGCACATGCTGGAGGCCCTTGATCTTCTTTCTTAGAAACCTTTGAGGTCTCTCTAATTATTGCAGATGCTTAGTACGGTACATACCGAATGGGGAGTTATACTCAATTATGGGCCAGATAAGTGCCAAATATAGGGAGTTATAACCTCTTTTGCTCTTGAGGTGATGCCTTTACTAATCTAGCAAGCTACATGGAAAGTTTTCTTTACAATGGTAGACATGTGGTGGTCAAAGTTAATGTTGCGGTCAGCCTGTGATCCCAGGTCTCTTACCACTTCAGGGTACTTAGGATATTGTTGTTGATTTGATAATGTGAAGGGACATTGTTTGTGCCAAAGGGAATGATGATGCATTTCTTTGCATTCATGTTGAGATCATGACTAATACACTAGTCACTGGTCTGTGTGAGACCCTTCTGGAGTATACTGACATCATTTGGGGATTCAATGATTGCACCTAGTTTTCAGTCTTCTGCAGACTTGGTCAGCCACAACCCTTTAGTTTTCACCTGAACTTCAGAGAAGTATATACCAAACAGTAGGGGGCCCAGCACTGACCCCTGTGGCACCCTGCTGGTAACAGGTCTGCTGGTTGATGTGGAGTCACCCACTTAGATAGCATGTGTCTGGTTTGTGAGCCAGTTGGCAACCCATCTTAGAACGAACGAGTTTATATTCAGTTTGCTAAGTTTATCAGTAATGCCTGAATGTGGGATTGTTTTGAAAGCCTTTGCCAAGTCAAGGTATGTTGTCTGCACAGATTTACCCTCATCAGTGGCCTTGGGCACACTTTTAAAGCAATTCACCAGGTTTAACAGGTAGGATCTGCTCTTAGCATAGCCAAATTGGGTAGGATCCAGGGTTTGGAGGTCACCTATGTCTTTATTTATGTGGTCCATAATGATACGTTCCATGGCCTTAGAAAAAAGGCTGGTCAGGCTTATGCATCTATAATTCCCTGGTTCTGTTGCAAGGCACTTTGTGGAGGGGAACAACTGCGGCTGTTCTCCATTCTGCAGGAACAAAGCCTGTGGTTAGGCTATGATTGAAAATGGTACTTAATGGGGATGCTAGTTCATGTTTTAGCCTGTTAGGAAGACAGCCTGGGATGTCATCTGGTCCCATAGTGGCCATGTTCTCTGCCTTGGAAAGGACTTTGAGGATGTGCTCTTCAGATAAGTAAGGTGTGTGGGGGGGGGGGGGTTGTGGAGGGTTTATTGTAAGTTAGGAGGGGATAAGGGAGTGACATTTTCCACAAACCTATCCACTAGCAGGTTTACTATCTCTGTGGGGTCAGTGTGTGTGATACCATTGGCCACCAGTTCTGTACCTGCTTGGGTCCTACCCTTTAGGCTACGTACGTAGCTGTAAAAGGTCTTATGGTTATCCTTGGCAGTACTTGCTAGGTTTCTCTCAAAGGAGCTCTTGGAGGATTTGACAAGTAGTCTTATTTGCCTGTTAAGTCTGTGGGGGATGTTGTTCCATTATTGGGTCCTTTTCTTTGTTTTCTTGGACAGCAACTTTGCATTTATTGTAGAGTTTGTTGATGCTGGAAGTCCACCATGGCAGCTTGATTTTACTTGGGGCTCTGTCTTTGATTCTATCTGGTGCAGCCATGTTTATACACTTATGCAAGTGATTGTACAGAGGTTTAATGTAAGCTTTGGCTTACTTACCACTTTCAGCTTGGTCTGGGACTTGGAATGCATTTATACCTTCACTTAGTAGGGTATAGTTTGCCTTGGTGAAGTTTTTTAGTCTGCTTTCACCCTTTGTGCATTCTGGTGTTAGTGTCAGTTTGAAGGTGACTGATTTGTGGTCAGTTTTAACTAATGAGGGTCCAACAGTTGCAGCAGTGCAGCTGTTTGACATGTTGGTTAGGACCAGATCTAGAATGTTTCTTCCTCTTGTCAGGGTATGGACAACTTGCTCCAGGGCATTTGAATTCACAAAGTCAAGGAACCTTTCTGCTATCAAGTTTGGGCTAGAGTAGTTTTCCCAGTTGATGGTGGGATAATTGAAATTCCCCATAACTAGTGTGTTTGGTAAAATTTGGATTGTCTTCAGTTTGGTTAAGTAGGCTTTGTGGGTACCATGACCAATGGAGGGGGATCTATAATGGGCTAGGACTTAAATGGGGGTCTTGCATACAGTAACCTGGACCTGGAGTAATTCTATGGAGTTGAACAGTCTAACTAGACGGGAGGTGTATTTATCTCTAATATATGTTGAAACACTATCTTGTTTGGTTTTCACACATTCATTTCATGGTCTAAAGGTGTGGAAGGCATCATAGCCTTGCAGAGCTGGGGTACTTTCTGAGACATTAAACCAGGTTTCTGTGACTGCACAGACATTTACAGCTTCTAGTGACAGAAGTGCTTCCAGGGAGTGCAGTTTTTGGTTTAAGCTCCTAGCATTTTTCAGCATGACTCTTATTTTGTTCTGATTGGTTAATTTCATGTTGGTAATGTTGTTTTTGAGACCTTGCCTAAAAAAGGCACTATGGGGGAGGTAAGAGCCTTTGCCAGCAGCCAAAAGCCTAGAGTGTCAGGTGCAAACTGCCTTTGACAAAGCAACAAGGTTTGTGGACCATGGCTTCCTAGGTAGACAGAAACTGGATCCCTTTGGAATGATACCAAAAACTAAGCTAATTATTGAAATCAATCATTTTTTTGTTTATACTGTGCCATCATTCTAGGTAAGAGTAGTATGCTGCTCAAGGATAGGGACATACCTGCCTGGGACACATACTCAGACAGCTCGACTGTGTCTCTCTTCATATAGCCCAGAGAGGGACATCTTAGGTCATTCACACCAACATGAACTATGACTGAGTCATAGCGGTACTTGTTGCTGAATGACCTGAGTGCATGCATGATTTGGTGAATACTGGCACCGGATAGGCAGTTGACCATGACTTTCTCCTTGTCAAGCCTAGTGACTGTGACATCCTTGTATCTCACTATTGAGTCTCCAATGACAAGAAAACTTGTTTTTTGAGTGTTACTCCTTGTGGACTTAATAGGTGTGACACTGGTGTGCTATGTGTCATGGGTGCTGTGGAGACTGTTAACTGTAGCAGACTTGTGTTTAAGAGGTCTTTGGTGTTTTGGTAAGTTTTTCAAGAGCACCTCTGTGTATGTGGAGTTATGTGTTTGATGTATACTATGTGCATGAGTATGTGTATGAGTAGTGGTACTATGTGAATATGTAGTGGTGGGTGAGTTGGCAACCTTCTCTGTATTACTGTTTTAAGTGAGAGAGGGCATGGATTCTAGATTCTTGGTGTAAATGCATCTATCGCACTCTGTACTAGATTGTGTTATTAGTTTAGGGTTGTCTGTGAACATGAGGCAATTGCTACACTGTCTCAAGAGACCCAAGTCAGCAAGTCCGGCAGGAGAAACAAGGGTAGTCCAACTGTCCATAATGTTAGGTTGAAGACTGTTCTCACTATGATCCGCTTTTTAGAAACGATCACGGAGGAGCTCGGTGAATGGATATCTCTGCCTGGGTTTTAAGGGGAAAATTGTTGAATTTAACTATCCAGCTTTGGCACACAATTAAGTGATAGTGCGAGGTGCTGTGCAATGCACAAACCTGCTCAGATGCAAGGCCTAAATACCAGAAGCTAAAACCTGAAAAAAAAACCCTAGCAAAATTCAAAAGGACCGATGAGGATGCTTATTCGAAGCCCTAGACTGGCCTCCCTTTTCAAGTCAGGTTCCAATCAACACAATTTTCTCACAAAAGTGCAAATTGACCCCTTCCCATCCAAGATGGCCTGGAAAACGTGCTCAGAACAAACATACTACTACAAACAGTTCCAGATGCACAGGCCTGGATCTGGACTATGTTACAGCTATAGTTACCCTTGTTTCAGCAGGAAGCACTAGAGAATGTTTAACACAGCAGTAAAATAGCAGTGAGACACTGAAAAAAATGTTTAAAACAGCAGAAAATCAGCCAGGAGGCTCTAAGGAATGATTTAAACAGTTAACAAGTCAATTAATTAAGTAGTGCTTTGTTGGAAAACCAGAGCAGGCAGAACTGATAGGTCTTTGTACTGTGGCATCATTCTAGGTGAGGGTAAGATACTGCTCAAGGTCAGGGTCATACCAGCCTGGGCTACATGATCAGAGAGCTCCTCTATGTCTCTTTTCATGTAGTCCATGTAAGGCACATGCTGGAGGCCCTTGATCTTCTTTCTTAGAAACCTTTGAGGTCTCTCTAATTATTGCAGATGCTTAGTACGGTACATACCGAATGGGGAGTTATACTCAATTATGGGCCAGATAAGTGCCGAATATAGGGAGTTATAATCTCTTTTGCTCTTGAGGTGATGCCTTTACTAATCTAGCAAGCTACATGGAAAGCTTTCTTTACAATGGTAGACATGTGGTGGTCAAAGTTAATGTTGCGGTCAGCCTGTGATTCCAGGTCTCTTACCACTTCAGGGTACTTAGGATATTGTTGTTGATTTGATAATGTGAAGGGACACTGTTTGTGCCAGAGGGAATGATGATGCATTTCTTTGCATTCATGTTGAGATCATGACTAATACACTAGTCACTGGTCTGTGTGAGACCCTCCTGGAGTATACTGACATCATTTGGGGATTCAATGATTGCACCTAGTTTTCAGTCTTCTGCAGACTTGGTCAGCCACAACCCTTTAGTTTTCACCTGAACTTCTGAGATGTATATACCAAACAGTAGGGGGCCCAGCACTGACCCCTGTGGCGCCCTGCTGGTAACAGGTCTGCTGGTTGATGTGGAGTCACCCACTTAGATAGCATGTGTCTGGTTTGTGAGCCAGTTGGCAACCCATCATAGAACAAAAGAGTTTATATTCAGTTTGCTAAGTTTATCAGTAATGCCTGAATGTGGGATTGTTTTGAAAGCCTTTGCCAAGTCAAGGTATGTTGTCTGCACAGATTTACCCTCATCAGTGGCCTTGGTGACACTTTTAAAGCAATTCACCAGGTTTAACAGGTAGGATCTGCTCTTAACATAGCCAAATTGGGTAGGATCCAGGGTTTGGAGGTTACCTATGTCTTTATTTATGAGGTCCATAATGATACGTTCCATGGCCTTAGAAAAAAGTCTGGTCAGGCTTATGCATCTATAATTCCCTGGTTCTGTTGCAAGGTACTTTGTGGAGGGGAACAACTGCAGCTGTTCTCCATTCTGCAGGAACAAAGCCTGTGGTTAGGCTATGATTGAAAATGGTACTTAATGGGGATGCTAGTTCATGTTTTAGCCTGTTAGGAAGACAGCCTGGGATGTTATCTGGTCCCATAGTGGCCATGTTCTCTGCCTTGGAAAGGACTTTGAGGATGTGCTCTTCAGATAAGTAAGGTGTGGGGGGGGGAGGGTTGTGGATGGTTTATTGTAAGTTAGGAGGGGATAAGGGAGTGACATTTTCCACAAACCTATCCACTAGCAGGTTTACTATCTCTGTGGGGTCAGTGTGTGTGATACCATTGGCCACCAGTTCTATACCTGCTTGGGTCCTACCCTTTAGGCTACGTATGTAGCTGTAAAAGGCCTTATGGTTATCCTTGGCAGTACTTGCTAGGTTTCTCTGAAAGGAGCTCTTGGAGGATTTGACAAGTTGCCTTATTTGCCTGTTAATTCTGTGGGGGGTGTTGTTCCATTATTGGGTCCTTTTCTTTGTTTTCTTGGACAGCAACTTTGCATTTATTGTAGAGTTTGTTGATGCTGGAAGTCCACCATGGCAGCTTGATTTTACTTGGGGCTCTGTCTTTGATTCTATCTGGTACAGCCATGTTTATACACTTATGCAAGTGATTGTACAGAGGTTTAATGTAAACTTTGGCTTACTTACCACTTTCAGCTTGGTCTGGGACTTGGAATGCATTTATACCTTCACTTAGTAGGGTATAGTTTGCCTTGGTGAAGTTTTTTAGTCTGCTTTCACCCTTTGTGCATTCTGGTGTTAGTGTCAGTTTGAAGGTGACTGATCTGTGGTCAGTTTTAACTAATGAGGGTCCAACAGTTGCAGCAGAGCACCTGTTTGACATGTTGGTTAGGACCAGATCTAGAATGTTTCTTCCTCTTGTCAGGGTATGGACAACTTGCTCCAGGGCATTTGAATTCAAAAAGTCAAGGAACCTTTCTGCTATCAAGTTTGGGCTAGAGTAGTTTTCCCATTTGATGGTGGGATAATTGAAATTCCCCATAACTAGTGTGTTTGGTAAAATTTGGATTGTCTTCAGTTTGGTTAAGTAGGCTTTGTGGGTACCATGACCAATGGAGGGGGATCTATAATGGGCTAGGACTTAAATGGGGGTCTTACGTACAGTAACCTGGACCTGGAGTAATTCTATGGAGTTGAACAGTCTAACTAGACAGGAGGTGTATTTATCTCTAATGTATGTTGAAACACTATCTCGTTTGGTTTTCACACATTCATTTCATGGTCTAAAGGTGTGCAAGAAATCATAGCCTTGCAGAGCTGGGGTACTTTCTGAGACACTAAGCCAGGTTTCTGTGACTGCACAGACATTTACATCTTCTATTGACAGAAGTGCTTCCAGGGAGTGCAGTTTTTGGTTTAAGCTCCTAGCATTTATCAGCATGACTCTTATTTTGCTCTGGTTGGTTAATTTCATGTTGGTAATGTTGTTTTTGAGACCTTGCCTAAAAAAGGCACTATGGGGGAGGTAAGAGCCTTTGCCAGCAGCCAAAAGCCTAGAGTGTCAGGTGCAAACTGTCTTTGACAAAGCAACAAGGTTTGTGGACCATGGCTTCCTAGGTAGACAGAAACTGGATCCCTTTGGAATGATACCAAAAACTAAGCTAATTATTGAAATCAATCATTTTTTTGTTTATACTGTGCCATCATTCTAGGTAAGAGTAGTATGCTGCTCAAGGATAGGGACATACCTGCCTGGGACAAATACTCAGACAGCTCGACTGTGTCTCTCTTCATATAGCCCAGAGAGGGACATCTTAGGTCAATCACACCAACATGAACTATGACTGAGTCATAGCGGTACTTGTTGCTAAATGACCTGAGTGCATGCATGATTTGGTGAATACTGGCACCGGATAGGCAGTTGACCATGACTTTCTCCTTGTCCAGCCTAGTGACTGTGACATCCTTGTATCTCACTATTGAGTCTCCAATGACAAGAAAACTTGTTTTTTGAGTGTTACTCCTTGTGGACTTAGTAGGTGAGACACTGGTGTGCTATGTGTCATGGGTGCTGTGGAGACTGTGTTAACTGTAGCAGACTTGTGTTTAAGAGGTCTTCGGTGTTTTGGTAAGTTTTTCAAGAGCACATCTGTGTATGTGGAGTTATGTGTTCGATGTATACTATGTGCATGAGTATGTGTATGAGTAGTGGTACTATGTGAATATGTAGTGGTGGGTGAGTTGGCAACCTTCTCTGTATTACTGTTTTAAGTGAGAGAGGGCATGGATTCTAGATTCTTGGTGTAAATGCATCTATCGCACTCTGTACTAGATTGTGTTATTAATTGAGGGTTGTCTGTGAACATGAGGCAATTGCTACACTGTCTCAAGAGACCCAAGTCAGCAAGACTGGCAGGAGAAACAAGGGTAGTCCAACTGTCCATAATGTTAGGTTGAAGACTGTTCTCACTATGAGCCGCTTTTTAGAAACGATCACGGAGGAGCTCGGTGAATGGATATCTCTGCCTGGGTTTTAAGGGGAAAATTGTTGAATTTAACTATCCAGCTTTGGCACACAATTAAGTGATAGTGTGAGGTGCTGTGCAATGCACAAACCTGCTCAGATGCAAGGCCTAAATACCAGAAGCTAAAACCTGAAAAAAAAACTCTAGCAAAATTCAAAAGGACCGATGAGGATGCTTATTCGAAGCCCTAGACTGGCCTCCCTTTTCAAGTCAGGTTCCAATCAACACAATTTTCTCACAAAATTGCAAATTGACCCCTTCCCATCCAAGATGGCCTGGAAAACGTGCTCAGAACAAACATACCACTACAAACAGTTCCAGATGCACAGGCCTGGATCTGGACTATGTTACAGCTATAGTTACCCTTGTTTCAGCGGGAAGCACTAGAGAATGTTTAACACAGCAGTAAAATAGCAGTGAGACACTGAAAAAAATGTTTAAAACAGCAGAAAATCAGCCAGGAGGCTCTAAGGAATAATTTAAACAGTTAACAAGTCAGTTAATTAAGTAGTGCTTTGTTGGAAAACCAGAGCAGGCAGAACTGATAGCTTTAAAACAGTGAAAAAATACCAGTAAATACTTAACAAACAGTGGAAACAACAACAAAAATCTTGCTAAACAGTGAAAACAGCAATAAAATTTGATTTTACAGGCACAGTGTAGCAGGCAAATGCAGTATAACAGTATAGTTTAGTACACAGTAAATGAATACAGTATAAACCCATTAATATAGTTTGATTAATTTTATATGAATGTAAACTTGCCTATGTCACAAGTGACAATTTAATAAAAGTGTTTGGGGGGAAAAAAGATTCAAAAGAAAAAAAGTAGGCAGCAGGCAATAAAAAGTACAGTAAATTGTATAAATAAGCAAAAAAAACAGGCAAGTTATGTTTTTTTTTGGAAGCTCGGAAGCCTCTAGGCATCTGGGATCTCATCTCAAAGTTGTAGCTGGTAGCCCACTTCACTTTAGCTCAGTACAAACAAGAAGAAACCTGCTCAGATGCAGGGCCTAAATACCAGAAGCTAAAACATGAAAAAAAAAACTAAGATTCAAAAGGACTAATGGGGATGCTTATTCAACCCCTAGACTGGCCTCCCTTTACCAGTCAGTTCCCAGTCAACATAATCTCTGTACATAAGACAGTATAATCACTTGGTGTATGAGTTTTCATGCTTAGTGCTACTGGTGCCCTTTTTTTCTTGAACTAGTGTCTGTTTTTTTGCATCTATTTTCTGATGGTAATGAGTGATCCCATGTGATATAAACTTCATCATTGTTTATAATGTTGTATAGTTCATGTTTCCAATGCTTCCTAGTTGCTTTTATTTTATAGGTTTGCACAATCCCCAGTGCAGTAGTCTTGCCATACGATTGTGTCTTTCAATGTACAGGCCCTGAGCCATGAGTGTATCACACCCAGTAATAAGATGTGCGACTGTTTCCACTTCTGTTTTACAGAGACTACAGTTGCTTTTTTCTTCCACTTGATCTATAGACTTTGTAAACAATGTGTATGTAGTCATCTATCTTGAGCAGCTATTATTAGCCTTTCATCTTTCAGTTTCACCTCTCTTTTGCCATTCCTGTGCCAAATCTTGGTCAACATGAGGTTGTTCCATAACTACTTGCTACTATATATCTTGACTTTCTTACTCATCCGATCATTTTGTTTTCTGTTTTTAGCCTTTTGGCACCCTCAGTTGTTGTCTGATTTGTATCATCTTCTGATTTGATTTCCATTCCTGCTTTGTTCCAAAGTTCTTCTGGTAGCTAGGCAAAGATATCATCTGAGGCACCTTCTCTTCATATTCATGATTTGGATCTGATGAGGTAAGCAAATATGCATGCAGTCCACAAATGCAGATCTATACATATAGTCAGTTTTGGGGATACTGTACCTCCTTCAGAAAGAGGAATGCATAATCTTTGTATGCACTGTTTTTATATATAATTTGATAAGCATGACACATTTTTCTTTTTTTTTCTAACTGACTCTGCATTTTTGTGGCCACATAATCACACCAAAGCTGTAAGTTAGAACAGAAGAGCAAACTGATTTATAGCTTGGGCTTTATTCCTAGTTTTAATCTTCCTAGTTTCAATCTTCTGAAGTATTCTTTACTGTGGTTATTCTCATTTGTTCATGTTATATTCATCTGTTCTCATTTCTCAAGTATTTACATCCCGATCAAGTTCCTTTATATCACACTCCTGTCCAAGTGTGATATTTTCTTGGTGCTGCAGTTTTCCTTTTATAGATATTGCAAGTGCACACTTATCAAAATCAAATGTCATTCTTTTATCATCTGAAAAACTTTTAACCATTTGCAGTTGTAATTTCAGATTCCTGCCTGATAAACTATACAATTTTAAATCAGCCACAAAAAGTAGATGAGATGTCTTTAGTCATCGTTGGTTTCTAGGAGTTAAGCAATGACTATAGTCTGACCTATTAATTAAACAGCTTAATGAGATAAAGGCAAGACAAAACAACAGTGGTGACAGCAAATCACACTGAAATATTCCCCTTTAATTTTTTATCCCTGGGATAATAATTTGGCATTCGTAATGACTTAACTGCAAAGTGGTTTGCCACTAGTTCCTAGTCACTGGGATGGAATTGACCATTGCAGGATGTTGCCAAATATTATTTTTTCATCTATCCATGCCGTACTTATATTCTTCCCCTTTTTATAACTCTGTCTATTATGGCTTTGTTTAGCAGCATATGATTCTTTTTTCCATATGGCTTTCTTTTATTACCATTTTGATCTATTGCCATAATTTTTTTTTTCTAAATGACTATGAACTCTGTTGGCATCATTTCCAATACATAATTTGTATGTTGTCAGAAGATATGACATTGGTCTTTACTTCTTACTCCATGTTTGCAATGTGCATATAGGTAATTATTACTTATGACTAAATCCTTTTGCAAAAATATCAATACCTTCAGCCAGAAGTTAGGTACTTCATCTGGGTCCAGGCTTTTCCAGTTAAGAACTTTTTAAATTTTTGTGTCAATTTATCTGACCTATAGCTTCTTAGTGTTTCATTTTCTTCTTTTATCAATTCAGCATCTTTGATATCTTCAACATAAATACTGCTCTAAAATGATATTTTTTTGTGGTGTTTCTATTTCTTTTGTTTTATTCCCAGTTCTTAAAAATCTTTTTGGGTCATTATTGAATTGCTTGTTTTGTACTGTTCCTTTATATTTATCTCACTAAGCATATAAATGAATTAGAATGATCCTATAAAGTTTCATAACCAAAAAAGATTGCAGGCTTAATGTTCCAGAGCTGCCAAATGAGGCAGTTCTTACTCAGCTCAGAAC
>NC_056735.1:158308238-158348238 GCF_019279795.1 Protopterus annectens
ATACAGACATCAAAATATGTTACTGTACACATACCGAACAGTTAAATAATGCAATGAGTCTGTATTGGGAATAAATAATGCAAAAATGCTTAGTCAAAGTAGATTCAAGAGTTTTAACAACACAATCCACCATATAAACATGCTCAGTAACAGTTCCAAGATGGAGGGAGGTATGAGTCATGATCTTATGGCCATATGGAAAGTAGTGGAAACTCTGTCTGGATTAATGAAAACAACCATTGCTGATTAGGAGGATATTAAAACTACAATTGCGTGCCATGATACCATTCTACTCCAGCTGCAGGGTGCAGTACAGTGTCTGCAGGATATTCAAATATGGTTGCAAAAAGTGGAATCAAGAATGGAAGACATGAAGAACAGAGTGTGCAGGAATAATATAAGGATCATTGGCATCCTGGAAAGGTTGGAGGGGCAAAACCCAACAGACTTTGTGAAAAAAGATTTACAGCTTTTGTTGGGATGCATGACACAGCTGGAAGTGGAAAGCACCCATGAAATCATGCACAAGGTTAGTAATATCATTATGACCCGACAATTTACAGTTAAGTTTTTAGATTATAATGACACAGAGGCAGTAATCCATAAAGCCAGATAACTGGAGGCTGATTTACAGCTAGCAGGCAGTCAGGTCAGGATAGCCCTAGACTATAGCAATGCTCTCTTTCACAGAAGAAAATCTTTTGCCCCTTTCATTAGAAAACTTAGGGATATGGGCCTGAAAGTGCAACTAATATATCTGGCACTATTACACATTTTCCAGGAGGATAGGTCTTATGTCTTTTATACCATTCCAGACGTGAAATAGTTTCTAACTATGAAAGCCATACCAGGTCTGCAGTCTTATGCGAGTGTAATCAAGGATGAATTGACGGTTGCCGAGAAAAGATGAGACAGGCCAATACCAGTTTTACCAGTCAAATCCCCAGATGGTAAGGAGGGAAAAAGTAATCAAAATCTTTTAGATCAACAATCAGCAGCTTGAAGAGCTCTAGAGAAAAAAAAGGCTGTCTTTCCAGGTAATTCTGAATCCCCTTATAAATTTGTATCCCTGACACAACTGAATGGCTGTGAGAAAGAAACAGACATGTCTTTTTGCACTGTTACCATTTGAGATATGCTGCAGATAGAAGCAAATATGGAAGAGAAGAAGGAACAGTCAGTGATCTCCACTCTCCTACTAGTAAGATGAAATGACAATGGGCTCACATTGGTTTCTGCTTTAAGATGGCAAAGTAAATGTTTGCACACAATTAAAAATAAACATTTTTTTCTTTCTTCTCTCTCTTTTCTGGACTTGTGCTGTGTAATATACATATCTAGTGAAGCTGTATGAGGCATTCAGTTTTAATAAGAAAATTGTTTATTTTTACTAGTTTATTATTTCCATTAAGTATACTCAAAGATTAGAGGATATGCCCAAACAGGCAGCTTAATTTTTATTAGGACAGAAGAGAGGCAGAGTACCGAGGAGTAGCCATGCTCCAAACAAGCCTAAATACTTATAATGCATTAAATTAAGATGTCCTTTTTGGGGGATGCTATGGAATCTAATAAAAAGGTTGATGCCAATAAGGATAAGGTTGGGTCTACCAGCCCAAGAGGAAATGGTTTAAATGGATAGGAGAGGCAAGAAATCTTTTATCTCACATGGAATGTGAAAGGGATTTCAACTGATATTAAAGTTAAAGTCATCTAGAAAGAATTAAAAACACTAACGGTGGATTTCATCCTTTTACATGAGATCAAGTTGAAAAATGAAAGGGATCTCAAACTTTCTTAAAAATTCGAAAGGGTGGACAGTGTGTAGTTGTGCGATGTCATCAAAATGGAGAGTTCTCACTCTGATAGTAGAGTCCCTGAGATGGACTAAAAATCAAGGCCTGGAAAGATAAAATGAGAAGATGGGTGATTTCTCAGATAGATACAGGTAAGGATATAGTACTATTGGGTAACCTTTATGGACCAAATGCAGATGAACCAACCCATATTAAGGAGTTCTGGTCCACTCTTAAAATGCATAGTGATAAATAAAGAGACAAATATTATTGTAGGGGATGATTTTAATTTGACAAGAGATGCCCACAAAGATAGGTTACTGGCAAGTATTAATCACCTGCTGAGACACAGGGCAGAAATGGATAAGGGAATAGATTCCCTAGATCTAACAGATATTTGGCAGACTTTGCATACAGAGGAATTTGAGTATACATTTTTTCTAGCCAAGAAAATAATGCTAGTAGGCTGGATTACTAGCTTATTTCCTCCAGTTTGACAAGTAAATTAAAGGAAGTAAACCATCAATCTGCATGCCTATCTGACCATAGTGCAGTCAGACTTACCATATTTTATGGTGTATGTTAAGGGACTGCTTGGGGTAGAGAATGGACCCTCTTATTTTGAGAAAGGAGAATGTGCAACTTTTTCAGAGGAAAACACCTGTGTTTTGGAGAAATAGTAGGGTGTCAGTTAGTGTTTACTGGGAATACTACAAAGTCAATTTAAGGAAATAGATGACTAAAATATACAAATTAAATAGCAGAAAGGAAGAGGATTATAAAGAAGAAAAATGTAAGGATATGTTGTAACTACACCAAATTAAACAAATCAGGAGCTCTATCAGGAACTTCAATGCATGACAGATACAGGACAGATGGGAGAGAGATTCACAGTTTGAATGGTCAAAGGGTATTAAATCTCCCAAATTCCTTGCAAGAAAGGTAAAAGAAAGAGCACAGGATCTGAAAACTGATGCTTTTTATAGGAGATTTTACAATGGTTAGAGTAGCAAGCACTTTTTAAGAAAGAGCATTAGAGCCAGGAGAATTTTTGTAAATATTTAGATGGAGTTGACTTTCAGATGGTCACCCAAGAGGAGAATTTCAAGGAAAGAAATATGGTGTAGAATACACAATATGAAAAAGTGTAAATCTCCAGGCCGGGATGGGATGATCACAGAATTTTCAAAACCTGTTCAGTCATTGCTGGACCAGTTATACAACATCTTCTTAGAAGCTGAAACAAAGAGATTGTAAAATTGCTACCAGAAGCAAAAGTAGTGATATTAATAAAGAAGAAAAATAAGCTAGACAGTGACAACTACAAACCAATATTATTGATAAATATGGAAATTCAAATTTATGCTAAAATCCTAGCCATATGAATAGAACCAGTAATTATGAGACTAGTTTCAATGTCACAGCAGGTTTTCGTTAAGGGAGGAGGTGGAGGTTCAGTCTTGGTGAGAACACTATGGCAGCAGTGTATCTCGACGTCCTTAAGGTGTTTGATACTATTAAGTGGGACTATATTTGGAAAGTATTGCATCTTATGGAATTCTCAGAATCATTTATTCAAAAGTATCAACAATATACAAGGGCCCAGCAGCCAGGGCTCTAACTAATGGTATACTTTCAGATAAAATAGATCTTACACAGTGTACAAGACAGGGCTGCTCTCTGTTCTCATCCCTTTTTGTGTTAGCAGTTGAGCCATTTATTTGGGCTCTTAAATATTGGCTAGGACATACAGATATTCAAGACCCAAAGGTGGGGCTGTACAGTTCAGTGCTGTTTGCAGATGACTCTGTACTAAGGATAATGGACCCATTCAAATGTGGTGTGAGGTAGCACAAGAAATACAACAGTTTTCAGAGCTTTGAGCTTTATATTTGAATAGAGATAAAACTGTTATAGTTCCATCAAATTGGGTTTGCGAATTACAGTTAAAAGATCACATGCAGTTTTTCACTGTTAATGGTGAAGTCATATACTTAGGGATAATTATGACTAGTAGGCATAAAGAATTAGTAGACCATAATGTTAGGCCAGTCTTGCAGATACTAAAGGAGACATGGAGGAAGACTACCCCTTTTGAGTAGGATTATGATCCCCCCATTTCCTTTTCTTAGCTATGCACTTACTTAAAAATGTTCCTTACTAAATATGATAGGAAATTCCAGGCAACAATGATGGACTATATGTGGGAATCAAAACGACTAAGCATTAGTCAAAAGAAGATGTATACAACTAAATTTAAGAGGTGGTCCAGGTGTCCTGGACTTAGAAGGCTATATGGCTACAGCAGTTAGTTGGTGGTCCTAAAGCAAACAAATCAATGTGGTCAGATGTAGAAAGCTGGAACATTTACAATGACTCCAACAGAAGTTCAAGTTCAGAGGAATCCAAAGTATGGGACATAGGTAGGCTGGAAAACTGAAAGTAGATTAAATCACTATTAGGGTCTCAAGTAGGATGGATGGAACTCAGGATCTAGGCATCAAAAAATGTTTAATTGACAACAGTATATTTGGCCTGAATCGATGGAGAGACATAATTGTCTTTAATGATATTCTGAATTTAGTCACTGGAGAGTCATTGATGTATGGTGAGGTAACCACTGTGGAAACCCAAAGAATACAGTGGTGGCAATATTTAGAGATTATATCTTTGATACATGACTTTGCCCAAGGAAGTGCACAATTTAAACATGAAGTTTGACAATATAAAGGGAAGCTTCTTTCCAATCCTTCAATTAAAAGCTTATGTAGAAATATTATGAATGAACAAAGAGGGAATCTAGAGGGCCTCAAGATAGACTTGGACAGAAATCTCAGTACTCCACTCTCAGACTCCCAATGGAATATTCTAATCTCTAGAGCTTGTAATAATAGGCAATCCATGATATGTAGCTTAACATTCCTAAAATATATTCATAGATGGCATCTTACCTCAAAATGTTTAGTTGAAAAGGAGTGGTCCTCATCTGATTCTTGCTGGAAATGTGGAGAAAGGGTAACAGACTATTTACATATGAACTGGTACTGCAAAGTAGTTAAACAGATCTGGACAAAAAACATTATTGACATGGGTATGGCCAGAAGGGTTACATTGCCAGACAATGCAGATGTATTTTTTGGTTATTTGGAATAAACACATAACAATTGATATGGTTTCACACAATAGATCGATGACTTGCCTACCTATCTCCGGCCCTTTTAGGGGTGATTTTTAAAAATTGGAACTCCACCCCCCTGGACTGGAGAGACTGATTGGTGAGTTACTTAAATAAATGTAAGGCATCAAGCTTTAAACAAATTAATATGAAATAATCTAATGAATATGGCTGTATTTTATGTGCTGCTTATATGGAGGTTAAAAGTGATCTCCACTGATTGAATTTAATTAACATTTTGTCATTTAATGGATCAGTTATGCAAGTTGTGCATTTTAAAGTAGAAGTTATTTTTAACCTGATTCTTGATTTATTGGTCAACAATCTCCTATTAGGTGAGCTGAAGCAATTGACAATGAGAGAGAGAAAGGTATGGCAATTTAACTACACAACTTATCTGCTTCGATTCCTCACTGTGTGGTACTGTTTTAATCATATTAGTGAGTTTGCATTTATGGCTGATGGTTTTATAAGCTTGTTTTCCTTACTGATATGAAAGGTTGATTCTTAATAACTTTTTGCCTTTGAAAAAAATAATAGGTCTGATGAGATGATTGGGGGTTGGCATAATGATTCAGATGTTTTTGCATTATGATTCAATGGTTTTCCCTCACAGATAAAAGGTATAGGGCTTGATTCTCACCTTTGACAGAAATTGGCTTGGCTTAAAATTGCACACAAGGGCAGCTAGCTTATTACTTACCTATGAACGTATGAGAGATGAGTCAGTGGAATTAATGCTTCTTTGGATCTAGGGAAGATGAATTTGAAAACTAGGTGAGCTGGATAGAGGACTTTCCAAACAGCCACATAAAAGGCTTTTGGATGGACAATGTAATCATGATGGTGGAAAATAAGAAATTATGAACAAAACTTTCAGTGTCTGATTGTCATCTATATGGCATGATATGGAAATGTTTGGTTTACAAAACTGAACTATACTACATTTGCTCACATTTAATTTGATGGCATTGTCCATGCACGCATTTTTAAAAAAGTCTAGCACAATTGTAAGTTAGTGGAAGAATACTAAAGTTAAATTTACAGCTATCTGCAAACTTAGATAGCAACAAGCCAGGAATGTTGGCCTGAAGGCCTGAGAAACAGATGTCATATAGGAGGGGGTCATCACTGAGTGAAGTTTTGTAGATAATACTGAATGTTTGTCATTCAGTGTTTCACTTATACTGATGACATTGTCTGGCCATAATGAAGATGCATGACCATGGCATAAGGTGGTTATAGAAACATTAGGATTTTCTTGGTCTTCAATGAACTAGACCATAGACTGCATCCATGGATGGATTAAATACTAAATATGCATAAATTACAACAAAAGAAGACAGGCTTTAAATTATTAGACCAATATAACCTTGGTAGTGATAGTTTTGGTAAATAAAAACTTTTGTCTTTCAATTCTAACCTGTATATGAAATAATGACCCAATTACTACCCTACGCTCTACTTAATTTGAGGTTAGGGAGCCCAAGTTTTAACATTGGGGGCTGAGTACGGAGAAGGTGCAGGGTGGATTGAAGGGATAAACATGATACAGAATAAGAGAGAGAGAGATAGGTTTATGGGTATGATAGATATTGCTTAAATGTTTTTATTATTCTTGGAAGCAAACTGTTACATAAGAAATGGATGCAGTATAAAATGGATTTGCATTTAAGTGTGGTGTGATAAAATCTTTTTAATGAAAAAGGCAAACAAAAGTATGTAAAAGTGGTTAAACTGGCAATCATCGAAAAGATGAAACAATGACATCTCTGCCACTGATAGACATCCAAACTCTTCTGAGCTTGGTCCAAGGTTATTCGTCAAAGCGCACAAATTGTAAAACAGTGTATTTATATCCACATACCCTATGATAATTATTTATTCTAACTCAGAGATCACACAACCCCAGAGGAAAGGACATATTCCACAACTCAAGGAACTGTGTAGTCTCACAGAACTGTCAACCATCTTTTTTGTTGACCAAAGTGTGTTGACAAAACAGAGGATGCTTAAAACTAAAATCAAATTACAGCACTAAACTCATACATGTCTATAAACTGTACATTATCAAAAATATGTGGGTACCACTGAAAAGCATACTTTTTTTCATGCTGCCATATTTAGTTTTTTTTAAAAAAGACGCCACATGGCCAAGTGATTTCAGATGAGCAAAAAAAAATGAAATATTAATGTAATTAATGTATTACTGAAGTCTTATAGTCTCATATCTCAGTTTGGCTAACAGATGATCCCCATCATTAAACTTCCTCTCTGAACTCTCATTAATATATCTAAAAGGTGCATGCTGTCTGCAGCCATGTAACTCAGTGAGCACCAGACATTATCTTCTTGTAATATTTAAGTCATTGTTAAAGTATAAGAAAAACAAAACCACTGCACCAGATAAAGTCCAGACCAGGCTCCAAAAATATAATGCAAGAAATCCAAACAAAACAATTGTACCAGATAAAGTCCAGACCAGGCTCCAAAATATAATGCAAGAAATCCAAACAAAACCACTGCACCAGATAAAGTCCAGACCAGGCTCCAAAAATATAATGCAAGAAATCCAAACAAAACCACTGCACCAGATAAAGTCCAGATCAGGCTCCAAAAATATAATGCAAGAAATCCAAACAAAACCACTGTACCAGATAAAGTTCAGACCAGGCTCCAAAAATATAATGACAGAAATCCAAAAAAAACCATTGCACCACATAAAGTCTAGACCAGGCTCCAAAAATATAATGACAGAAATCCAAACAAAACCACTGCACCAGATAAAGTCCAGACCAGGCTCCAAAAATATAATGCAAGAAATCCAAACAAAACCATTGTACCAGATAAAGTCCAGACCAGGCTCCAAAAATATAATGCCAGAAACCCAAACAAAATCACTGCACCAGATAAAGTCCAGACCAGGCTCCAAAAATATAATGCAATATATCCAAACAAAACCACTGCACCAGATAAAGTCCAGACCAGGCTCCAAAAATATAATGCCAGAAATCCAAACAAAACCACTCCACCAGATAAAGTCCAGACCAGGCTCCAAAAATATAATGCCAGAAATCCAAACAAAACCACTGCACCAGATAAAGTCCAGACCAGGCTCCAAAAATATAATGCAAGAAATCCAAACAAAAACACTGCACAAGATAAAGTCCAGACCAGGCTCCAAAAATATAATGCAAGAAATACAAACAAAACCATTGTACCAGATAAAGTCCAGACCAGGCTCCAAAATATAATGCAAGAAATAGAAACAAAACCACTGCACCAGATAAAGTCCAGACCAGGCTCCAAAAATATAATGCCAGAAATCCAAACAAAACCACTGCACTGGATAAAGTCCAGACCAGGCTCCAAAATATAATGCCAGAAATCCAAACAAAACCACTGCACCGGATAAAGTCCAGACCAGGCTCCAAAAATATAATGCCAGAAATCCAAACAAAACCACTGCACCAGATAAAGTCCAGACCAGGCTCCAAAAATATAATGCAAGAAATCCAAACAAAAACACTGCACCAGATAAAGTCCAGACCAGGCTCCAAAAATATAATGCAAGAAATACAAACAAAACCATTGTACCAGATAAAGTCCAGACCAGGCTCCAAAATATAATGCAAGAAATCCAAACAAAACCACTGCACCAGATAAAGTCCAGACCAGGCTCCAAAAATATAATACAAGAAATCAAAGCAAGACCACTGCACCAGATAAAGTCCAGACCATGCTCCAAAAATATAGTGCAAGAAATCCAAACAAAGTCACTGCATCAGATAATGCCCAGGCCAGGCACTAAAAATACAATGCAAGAAGTTCAAACAAAACCACTGCACCAGATAAAGTCCAGAACAGGCTCCAAAAATATAATGCAAGTAAGCCAAACAAAACCATTCCACCAGATAAAGTCTAGACTAGCCTCCAAAAATATAATGCAAGAAATCCAAACAAAACCACTGCACTAGTTAAGTCCAGCCCAGGCTCCAAAAATATAATGCAAGAAATCCAAACAAAACCACTGCACCAGATAAAGTCCAGACCAGGCTCCAAAAATATAATGCCAGAAATCCAAACAAAACCACTGAACCAGATAAAGTCCAGACCAGGCTCCAAAAATATAATGCCAGAAATCCAAACAAAACCACTGCACCAGATAAAGTCCAGACCAGGCTCTAAAAATATAATGCAAGAAATCCGAACAAAACCACTGCACCAGATAAAGTCCAGACCAGGCTCCAAAAATATAATGCCAGATATCCAAACAAAACCAGTGCACCAGATAAAGACCAGACCAGGCTCCAAAATATAATGCCAGAAATGCAAACAAAGCCACAGCACCAGATAAAGTCCAGACCAGGCTCCAAAAATATAATGCCAGAAATCCAAACAAAATCACTGCACCAGATAAAGTCCAGACCAGGCTCCAAAAATATAGTGCAAGAAATCCAAACAAAACCACTGCACCAGATAAAGTCCAGACCAGGCTCCAAAAATATAATGCCAGAAATCCAAACAAAACCACTGAACCAGATAAAGTCCAGACCAGGCTCCAAAAATATAATGCCAGAAATCCAAACAAAACCACTGCACCAGATAAAGTCCAGACCAGGCTCCAAAAATATAATGCAAGAAATCCGAACAAAACCACTGCACCAGATAAAGTCCAGACCAGGCTCCAAAAATATAATGCCAGATATCCAAACAAAACCACTGCACCAGATAAAGTCCAGACCAGGCCCCAAAAACATAATGCAAGAAATCCAAACAAAACCACTGCATCAGATAAAGTCCAGACCAGGCTCCAAAAATATAATGCCAGAAATCCAAACAAAACCACTGCACCAGATAAAGTCCAGACCAGGCTCCAAAAATATAATGCAAGAAATCCAAACAAAACCATTGTACTAGATAAAGTCCAGACCAGGCTCCAAAAATATAATGCAAGAAATCCAAACAAAACCACTGCACCAGATAAAGTCCAGACCAGGCTCCAAAAATGTAATGCAAGAAATCCAAACAAAACCATTGTACCAGATAAAGTCTAGACCAGGCTCCAAAAATATAATGCCAGAAATCCAAACAATACCACTGCACCAGATAATGTCCAGACAAGGCTCCAAAAATATAATGCAAGAAATCCGAACAAAACCACTGCACCAGATACAGTCCAGACCAGGCTCCAAAAATATAATGCCAGAAATCCAGACACAACCAGTGCACCAGATAAAGTCCAGACCAGGCTCCAAAAATATAATGCCAGAAATCCAAACAAAACCACTGCACCAGATAAAGTCAGGCCAGGCTCCTAAAATATAATGCAAGAAATCCAAACAAAACCACTGCACCAGATAAAGTCCAGGCCAGGCTCCAAAAATAAATTGCAAGAAATCCAGACAAAACCATTGTACCAGATAAAGTCCAGACCAGGCTCCAAAATTTAATGCAAGAAATCCAAACAAAACCACTGCACCAGATAAAGTCCAGACCAGGCTCCAAAAATATAATGCCAGAAATCCAAACAAAACCACTGCACCAGATAAAGTCCAGACCAGTCTCCAAAAATATAATGCAAGAAATCCAAACAAAACCACTGCACCAGATAAAGTCCAGACCAGGCTCCAAAAAATATAATGCCAGAAATCCAAACAAAACCACTGCACCAGATAAAGTACAGACCAGGCTCCAAAAATATAATGCAAGAAATCCAAACAAAACCATTGTACCAGATAAAGTCCAGACCAGGCTCCAAAAATATAATGCAAGAAATCCAAACAAAACCACTGCACCAGATAAAGTCCAGACCAGGCTCCAAAAATATAATGCCAGAAATCCAAACAAAACCATTGTACCAGATAAAGTCCAGACCATGCTCCAAAAATATAATGCAAGAAATACAAACAAAACCACTGCACCAGATAAATCCAGACCAGGCTCCAAAAATATAATGCCAGAAATCCAAACAAAACCACTGCACCAGATAAAGTCCAGACCAGGCTCCAAAACTATAATGCCAGAAATCCAAACAAAACCACTGCACCTGATAAAGTCCAGACCAGGCCCCAAAAATATAATGCAAGAAATCCAAACAAAATCATTGTACCAGATAAACTCCAGACCAGGCTCCAAAAATATAATGCAAGAAATCCAAGCAGGCAAAGGACATGCATGGCATAAAGCCAAATGATTTATTTAGTAAGAAACATGTAAGCACTTTTGCGTAGTACTCCTATACTTCATCAGACATAAAAATCTATCATAAGCCTAAACATTTTCAGTACTGTTAAGCCAATCACTGCTAGCAACCTTTTTCCCTCCAATGAAATAATTAGTGGAAACTAATCCCCGGATTCATGAAGCTCAGCGCAAGCCCGATGTAAGGCCTGCGCCAGCCGTGCGGTGTATATATGGTGTAGTAGCGCCATATGCATATTAATAAAGGTGTGCTGCCACCACAACCATGTGCATAGGACACGTGCGCGAGTGCATGGGGTGTTACTAAGCTGCGCCTGGAGGTGTGTCAAAGTCGGCTGTCGATGAGCAACCTAAACTGCTGAATATTATAGTCTGCCTGCAATAGTAATCGCACCTATCAGTGTCCATGGATAGTGAAACATATGCAAAGCATGCAAGACAGTTCCCGGCCATACAAAATTGAGAACCAAACAGAAAGGCACGCAACACAATATGAGTTTCCGTCCATGGAACAAATGATATTTAAAATCGTGTGTCCGTAATGTACTGCACTGTAAGTAGTTATACCCAGTGGAAGTGAAGCGCATCATGTCAGCACGCCGCCAATACACACATCTAGCCCCATGGGCAGGGTCACCAGCAGTCCCACAGTGGTAGTGATAGTACAGAGCTGGGCAGTTGTGGCCTTATAACAACGGTAAATAAAGCTGACAGTCCATATTGTATACCAAACTCACACAAACATATGAATATTAAAATGTGCTATACACATGAACAGGAACGTAACCGGCACATACACATAGGATGCTATATGCGGAACCGGGACATCCAAATGCAGAACCCATGCATGCAAATGCAATACGCAACATCCCCTGTATAGCACATAACCCGCACCCATGTCCGAATGTCCACCAAATCCAGCTACCAGCCTTGCGCAGCCGTACACCTATACATAGCGAGTATTCCCCATATGTAGTAGGAAGTATCGTCCTAGGCAGTGTCAGGATTGCAAATATGTATCCCACATTTGTAAACATCCCATCACAGTTACATAAATCCAAATGCCCGCGCGTTCATGTTTTGGCAAAATGTGTGTACATCCCGCGTGGGATAAGTAACCTGTTGAAACATCAGAGTTGTTTACACGCCACGGTGTCTAGTACTGTAAACATCTGGACAAAACATGTATGTGTAGTCACGGTACTGTTCAGTTTCTAGACAGACATGCAAAACATACTTACGCAGGATGGAACACCTGTCCACCATGCAGGTCTCCCCACTAGGGTTGCCACCTGTTCAGATGCCCAAGGTGGGACATCTTTTGTAGAAATGTGAGAATTTGCAGGATAAAACATACCCCCGGCCAGTGCAAAGGACAGAATTACACTTGTTTGCCAAGATAAAAGCTTATTTCATAGCATTTTAATTGCTTATGCTATCCCAAATAATAGTTATGTGTTTCAGATACAAAATACCTGTATCATGCAACTATTAAAGAAAATAAGAAATATACTTTTCTCTTAAAATCACAGGACATTTGCCATGTCTTAGGTTTCATCGCAGGACACAACTGTCTAAAGTGGGACTTCCCCTTGCAAAGAGGAACAGGTGGTAACCCTACTCCACACTGAATTATTGACAGTATATATTCAATTGAATCAGATACCGACACCACCTCTCAACCTATTACAGCAACAAAATCTGGACAAAGCCTAAAATGATGGGTGGACAAATAGGGACAGATGTAAGTACTGCACTCACAAACTTGGAAAGTTCACAGAATAATAGTATGTACATTAGCATGAAATGTTGTGAAGGATGTGGGGTAGTCCCCGAGTATTACAGAGGTCCGTACATTTTTACTGTAACAAACCTTCACATATGTTTACTGTACTACTGCATACCTGTAGTTAATTCATAGTTAATTCATGTCCAAAATAATAATCCTCGTATGAATGAATACAGGAAATAGTCAAATGTGAATGGGAACACCACTCACCGTGGATTATGTATTGTAACCACCCCCACCCATATTATGTACTGCCAACATTATAAGCTGCTGACAGGTGCCCAAACACCTGTGTCTGTAAACACAGATAAAATGTTTAAAATGGACAAACTCTGTCCATGTGCTTTGTCTGACATTTGAACACGGTCAGGGCAATTCCGTTCACCAGGTGGACAAGCCTAAACCCAGATCACCACATGAACACCCTGACAATTAAAGACTTGTATGTGTCAGGACTATAAGCCTTGGGGTTCTGAATATCCCTGCAGTGATTAAATATGCAGCTTGGGTCCAGAGCAGTAGGGAATAGGGAATGTGTAATATGTAGTACCGCATTTTTCCCAGCAGGACAATGGATGCCTGTGTCGTAAGTGAAGCGGTGAGGCATATGTTAATGTAGCTATGTACTATGGGTATGCATATAAATGAGTCAGAACACCAAAAGTATAGTGGTTACAGCATCCAGCCAATGTGAATGCAGTCCCGGTTCAACTACGACTACAGCACATATAATGTTAAAGTGTAATGAATGCGTCTGTGCTGTACAGACATTTAAATATGTAAAGGTGAATGTGTGTTTCGCATATGTCCGTTAACCAGATTACAGATATTTTACTGGTACTGTCACAAGTAGTAAAGCCCACGTAAGCACAAAGACTTAGTAAACATATGTAACCCACAATAAGGATATGCATGTGCGCGTAACCCACAATAAGAAAATGCAAGTGCGTAATGTGCAGTGTAATCTGCTCACAGCATAGCAAATGAATGCTGGTTTCTACACGTAATGTCTATATATGGATATATACATTTGTGTATAGATATATATCCACAGACTTAAACTAAATAAATATATGAAATAAAGAATGTACAGACATATATATATATATATATATATATATATATATATATATATATATATATATATATATATATATATATATATAGATATATATATATATATATATATATATATATATATATATATATATATATATATATATATATATATATATATATATGTATATATATATATATATATATATATATATATATATATATATATATATATACACAAACACATACAACATTAATTTATATATACCTCACAAACATATAAACAAATGTCCTCGTAGATATAACACATGTACATAAATAGGTTACACCATAGCTAGTATGGATAGACATACAGACATGCAATTAAGGTAAATACACTGCTGCTCTCAAAACTATTGCCGTGAAAGTATCAGTGTGCCAGATCTGCAAGTCCTATCCTTCAAACATGGATATAGGTGTCCTTTGCAGGACCCCAAAAATTGTGAATCTATACATACACTGTCCTGTAATGATTGCTACAAAGAAGTGTCATCCGCATCTACAATATAGCTGTACATGCAACAGTAGCTTGTGCAAGTGTAATAACACATGGGTTGACAGAATGTATGACATATGTCCCGATATGCGGAGTGTGGATAGTGCTTAGAAGTGTCTTCATACTTTATTATCGCTCACATTAAATATGTGTTATGACTACTGTGGAGGGGTGTCAGGTCTGGGAATCATGGGTATGCAATAATGGGCCTAGGTGCCTAGGTGTTGGTTGGCACAGATTTATGAGGTCCGCCCCATGGGAGTGATTAATATTCCTATGTGGGTATAGCAGACGCCTCTAACTTCCAAACATGAAGAACTCATCAACTGGATATTGTGTAAACTATTGGGGGAAGATGTAGGGACTTATATTAGTGTCGTGTAAGTGATTATCATGGACGTACATGCGTACGATTAAGATGGTAACCATACCTCTCAACCCATCAGAATAAGACATCTGGACAAAGGCATTTTAAAATAAGTACAAATAGGGAATATTTCAAATATTCCTCTTACAAAGTCAGAACGTTGATAGAATAATGGATCATTCATTAGTATGAATGTTTTGAGGGTTATTAATTGTAAACTACTAATGTCTGTCATTATTGTCTAACCCCACAGTCCCTAATGACTTGCCACTAAATTACCAGAAAGGCACAATATTATTAAAAAAGGAACAAAATCAGAAGTCTAAGTTCGGGACATTTACCCAAAATGTGTACAGTTGAGAGGTATGAAGGTAACCCTGACCTAAATAAATGTACAGAACTAGTGAGATTAGGTGGACAGGTGTGAAGAAAGACGTGATGACAAATGACAAAACATGTATAAGTCAAAAGCATGTACCTCGATAAATTTGATGAATACTTATGCCCTGTGATAGTCAATGTGGAAGGTTAATAGAAACAACATAAATGTGTCCCTCAGGGTGCTATGCAGTGTCCCCGATACAGTGTTCAGTCTCCCACACTCGCATGTGAGTTCTGCCACTGACGGAAAGTGCAAATACCGGCGAACACATAAGGTAGATGATAGCAGAATATGTTTTGATTAGCACCTCTTGACTTTTGTGAGGAACACAACACTCTGGGCGGGTGTGTCCTACAAAAGGAATGTAATGGCATCTGGCCTGTGTGTAGTGGTGTAATAAAATGACATATCTTGTATCAGAAACAGATACATGTTATAGGAAACAGTATTATCGACTATATCACTACAAGACAAATCTGAAGGTATGAAAAGTGCTGAAGTAGTCAGTTTAGTATTGACCACAGGTATGTGTTGACTTGTCAAATGTCACAGCTGTACATATAGTTCCTATAGGGCTGTCACCTCTACAAATGATGAAAGTGGGAGCTGCTCTGTAGAAATGACAGACGTAGCAGGTCAAAATATACCTACAGCCATGCTTACTCCACAAATAGACATATTAGCACACAGCAAAGCTTAGGCCAGGATTCACGAAGCTTTGGTCGGTGTGTACGAGTAGAGTAAGAGTACAGCAAGGCAAGATGTCTGCCGAGCTATTCAGCAATATCCTGTAGGGGCGTGTAACACAGCCCCTAAAACGAACGTTGCACAGACAATGTTAGGATATGCAAATTACCCCATTTGTAGGTGAAAGCTATGCAAATGATGTAAAATATGCGATACATGAAACAGTAAGCTGTCCGTGCAAGAGTAGAGTTATGTGCAGAAATGTACACGGATGTTAACCGAGTAACGTTCTGCAAGTAGCTAAACAGAGCAATGTCATCTGCAAATAAAGGATGGATTTAGTTGAAGAAGCATGCCAATGGCCAAATATAAGGCCAGTGGCATGTTTTTCCATTGGAAATTAATAAAACTCTAGTTGTCCTCCCCCGATCTCCGGTGTTTAAGCGTAGCGCAGTGGCACGAATACGCGCTGTGCATATAAAACAAGACAAATATGTAAAATATACATACAAATTGTAATGTCAGTTAAAAGTTAGTTCATCATGCAGGTGAATGGCAAGCTGAAGACAACATGGCTACTGAGTAGTGGTTGCTATGTGTGGAAGAGATGTAACCAAGCATTAGTAGGCAATCCTATGCAATTGAGGCTGAGGATAGTGAAGCACAATTTGTCATGCCATATGGGCCAAGCCTCTACAGTGTAAGAGTAGGTTAAGGGAACTATCAGCGTAGAAGATAGGTGACATCATGAGTGTGTATGTATAAAACACTGTAATCTTATTGGAGCAGTGTGTCACATGTTTGCTGTCAGTGACTCATCAGTGGAAGAGGTGTGTTATGATTTATCCTAGGTAAAGTCAGTAAACTGATGGTGTACGCCATGGATATCACTGAAGTTCCTTGCAAACCTGGTGAAGTGTGCTTGCGCCCATGCAAGCCTGTAAGCCCGAGCAAGCATGTGTGCATGTGTGTCTACCTGTGTGCGCAAGTTGAAGAACGAGTAAGCTACTGTAAGATTGTTGAAACCCGTGTAATGTTGTGTAAGCCAGTGTAAGTGTTTGTACGCATGTATAAGCCTGTGTGCGCATGTGGAAGCGGATGTGCACTTCACTGTGCTCCTATGCACGGCGCCACTCACTGTGGACACAAACAGTGAAAAGGAAGGTAAACAAATAGCAGTAAGTTAACCAAGGAGAACTACCACAGCTAGCAGGTGAAAACAATCAGACTGAGTATATTACACAGCCAGTACAGTAGGCCAGCACAGCACAGCACAGCACGTACAACTCTACAAACAGCATTCCACCATGTTTTTCTCAGACACACTGCAACACTGTAGTATACTAAGAGAAGTGAAAACTGTAAAAGCTTAACTGAGACAACATAATGTTAGGGGCTGCCATTGCTATTATACGTCAACATATGCAACATGTGGAGGGTTGTGCCAATGTGAATGCTGCTCAGCATCACACAGTGAGTAGACAGAGAGGAGTGTGCAGGCACAGGGTAACCTACCAGGGGCTACATGAGCTGGAGATAGTAGAGCGCTATAGAGTGGACAGAGACCTCCTGCAGAAGATTGTGGAGCTGTGCAGGCCATGTCTCACACACAGAACCAACAGAGGGAAACCTATCCCAGTGGAAACCAAGGTATGTGCTGCCCTAAGGATACCAGCAACAGGTACCTTCCAGAGATCAACTGGTAATATGATGTGGATTTTACAAACATCAGCATCCAGGGTACTGCACCAGTTCATGAATGCCATGTCAGCACATGTCAGTGATGATGTATATATCCCCAATTCCCGTAAGGTATTGGGCAGCAATATGTGTCTTTTCCACACAATAGTGGAATACCCTAAGTACTGTGTGCAATACACTGCACGCACATATGCATCAAAGCACCAGCCAGTGAGTGTGGTAGGGCCTACATCATCCACAAGGGCTTCCCCTCCATGAAGTGGCGGTTTCTGTGTGATGGCCAGCCCATAATAATGAATGTGTGTGCTGGATGCCCTGGAAGCTGCAATGCTTCCGATATGTGGCATCTGGCGAGCTGTACAAAACATTTGTCAATGGGGACAACCCTCATGGTCACCTAGTGGGGGATGCTGGATGTGCTGTTCAACTGTGGCTGATGACACACATCAGAAATGCACACACACATGAACAGGAATGCCATAATGAGGCACACGCATACAGAAACTTTACTCTAGCATGTGTTTGTGTCGCTCAAGTCACAGTTCTGGTGCCTGGACACATCTGGTGGAGCATTAAAGCACTTGTCAACTACATGTACCAGAATTGTCTGTGGCCTAGGTCATCTGTGTCACACACACACACACACACACACACACACACACACACACACACACATGACAGTTTATATATATAGTGTGAGTGACTGTTCATGTATGTGTATTACTGCAGAACAGTTCAAACACAGCAAAGTATGTCAATAATGGACATTCATCATAGTTGTACAACCACCTTGGAGGATATGCATGCAGAACTCTCATTGCATATGTGATACAGTGATGTACTTCAAAATACCATTGTAAATGCAAATATCAAATGAAAAATGACATGGCACTTATCTATATGTACACATTGTTACCCATTATACATATTGAGGTGTAATATCTATGTGTTACTGTTGGTAAAGTATGTGTAGTAAATGTGGATAACTGACTCTTTTTAGCCTTATAGGTTTACAGCATGGGTTGGATAACACGTATCTGTCTGTTTGATACCCTTGTGTAGAATAACTGTGTCATGTGCAGAATGCATTCTAGGCCACAGTATGAATTCCCAGATGTGGACAGGAATATCCCTATTGTCTTTGCTTGTAACTAACATGGCTATATGTCAAACAGTAATGGTCCCAGCAATGTGTGGCGGTCAATACCAGTGCGTACTGGTATAGTATAGTATAGTACATGTAGGATCCACATGCTACTGTGTGTCCTACATGTGTGGGTCAGTTGTGAAGATATCATATAACAATTGGTTATTCAGACTGTTGAGGACGTGGCTACTACCATAATCCAAAACAATCACAGATAGTAACAGTATCACCCACAGCACCGTGTAAAACCATAGCAATCACACATGTGTAGACAAGTACAACAATATGTGTAGTATAATGCATACTGGCCACCAATAGAAACTATGAAGTGTTAACAGTGTGTAATACAGGGCATGTCACCATTCCAATGTGTCCACTATACATGTACATGCAGACAGTGCACCTTCACCATGTTCACATATAAATACATGAAAATCTGTACTACACACATCACACACATACTGCACACTCTGAAACACATGCCACCAATACTACACACGTCAGTCAAATGGCACATGGATGGATAATACATATTCAGAATTAACAGCTGTAATGTATCATGCCTGCTTACACACACCTAGAAGGAAATCACACTTTGTGTTAACAACATTGTAATATTATTACAGTGCTATGAAGCCACCCTGTGCATCAGCACCATGTTAGTCTGTACCTGCATCAATGTTACACATTACAAGAGGTGGCACAGGTGTCATCATATGCACAGGGTATGTAGTTTCTTTTCCAGAGCCTGTCATTGAACCATCCAATCAACATGTATGCATTTGTGTGTGTGTGAGGGACAACAGGTTTTGCATGGCCCAATGTTGATGCAATGTGTGTGTGTATGTGTTATCCCTAGCTGTTTGTTTTATGTGTGTCTCTGCATGTACACTGTTTCAGCATGTGTCAGCCATATACTGAAGGTTGTGGGACAGTCACAGACTGTAGTACAAAAGCAAGATAAGGCCGATAGTTTGCCAATAAGGAGATGAACAGATATCCCACAGAAAAAAAACCAACCCTAAATAACCAACTAACCAATGCAAAGAACTGTAGAAAAAACTCCGGAACCACCTTTGCCCGAACACTGCTTTATTGTCACAGACTGTACCTGCCAGGCTGTACAGATTGCCATTCCTGGCCATGGACACCCCTCCATGCATTCAACCATATTCCAGTCCTGCACCTGGCAAGGTATACACATACATTCTTGGGATCTGTATCACAACCGGTGGATAAATGGGTGTCAGTAATGTTAACCTGATTTGCATAGTATTGTCATTTAATACATAGTTATATGAGCCATACTCATCCTCCAAAGTAATAACCACTGCTGACTGCTGCTGAGATGTGCACATGACTGTTTAAAGATGCTGTACTATCATTGTTTTCAATGTCCCTTGTAATACCCAGCAACAAAATAACTGGTCATTACACAACTATAACCCAGGGTCACTACAGCACACAGTATGTGCACTATCACAGAGCCATAGCACATTCAGATACATCCAAGGTGATCATGTACAGATAATGCAGCACATTCAATAGTGCTAATATCCACACACGTATATACACACACACACACACACACACACACACACACACACACACACACACACACACACACACACACACACACACACACACACACTTGGCAGGGCTGGGAGTTGAACATACACCTAACTACCTTATCACACTACAGCATTATGCATTTACAGAATGTGCTACCGAGATTACTGAACACAGCACTCCCAGAGGCATACTTCTGGGTGGGTGACATCATCCGCAGAGGCAAAGACGCCGATAAGGAATGTATGTGTTGTGAGGCATCTAAAAGCATTACTGTGTCCCCAGGCAGCTGGAAACACACACACACACACACACACACACACACACACACACACACACACACACACACACACACACACACACACACTTGGCAGGACTGGGAGTTGAACATATACCTAACTACCTTATCACACTACAGCATTACGCATTTACAGAACACGCTACCGAGATTACTGAACACAGCACTCCCAGAGGCATACTTCTAGGTGGGCGACATCATCCGCAAAGGCAAAGACGCCGATAGGGAATGTATGTGTTGTCAGGCATCTAAAAGCATTACTGTGTTCCCCAGGCAGCTGGAAACACACACACTCACACCCACACACACACACACACACACACACACACACACACACACACTTGGCAGGACTGGGAGTTGAACATACACCTAACTACCTTATCACACTACAGCATTACACATTTACAGAACACACTACCGAGATTACTGAACACAGCACTCCCAGAGGCATACTTCTAGGTTGGTGACATCATCCGCAAAGGCAAAGATGCCGATAGGGAATGTTTAGAGAGTGAGCAGTCTGAAAGCATATTACTGTCCCAAGGTAGACGTAGACAAACACACGTCAGTGCTGTCATCGGGGCAACTAAATATCTATGGAGCACTACAACACTAAATAGATACGGGATGCACCACAGACAGTACACCCTTTGAGACAGCAACCAGTGTGTTCAATGTAGGCATCTGTCGTGACATTGAAAATGGACATCTGTTGCCTGGATGACCACCATGGCTATACAGGATGTCAATGGCCATGCCCACACGCTTAGTATCACATGTCTGTTTGGAATGTACTGTGTGTCCATCTACACAACAGCGTACTGGGCATGCTCACACACTTAGCAGTGGCAAAGGGCCATCTTGCATGCACATGGAGTCTAATCATGGAAGGGCGCAGTGTGGAATGTACTGTGTGTCCATCTACACAACGGTGTACTGGGCATGCTCACACACTTAGCAGTTGCAAAGGGCCATCTTGCATGCACACGGAGTCTAATCACGGAAGGGCGCAGTGTGGAATGTACCGTATGTCCATCTACACAACTGCGTACATGGACTGTACTGTGTGTCCATCTACACAACAGCATACTGGGCATGCTCACACACTTAGCTGTTGCAAAGGGCCGTCTTGCATGCAGATGGAGTGTAATCACGGAATGTCTCAGATTGGACTGTACCGTGTGTCCACCTACACAACTGTGTACATGGACTGTACTGTGTGTCCATCTACACAACAGCATACTGGGCATGCTCACACACACTTAGCTGTTACAAAGGCCTGTCGTGCATGCAGATGGAGTGTACACACAGAAGGGCACAGTACAGAAGGGCATAGTAAGGTATAACTGTCCTCACACACAGGGCGGTCACACATGCAGTGACCTGTACACACACAGCTGCCATCACAGCTGTCACAGGTGCAGGTCACACATGTACACACTGCAGTGTGCACTGTAGCTGTCAAGTCAGCACCTTGCCTTCGGTGCAGCACTACACAGCCTTACAGTACCACAACACCATTTGAAACATGACCACTGGGCTGTATAGAGGTGTACACCAGCTGTGCAGAGTACATATGTACCAGCAGGGATCCAGCAGGTGTTATGCATTGCAATGATACCAGTATACATGAACAGGTCAGCTCAAGACATACCACTGCCCTTACACAGCTGTGACACCTGACTGTTGCTGTACACCAATGAACACACGTCTGGATATGTCATACATGTGATTGTGTGGATGTGTGCATGGACTGCACACACAACACATACATACATAGCCTTTGATGTACCTCGTGCATAACAGTGGCCTAATCAATGCTACACATGCGAATGGAAGGTGGGCCCATGTCTGCTGAATGCTCACACTACAGGGGGTAGCAATGTTGACCGGGACACATACCCTTGTACTGGTTGCCTGTGACACCCGTGATATCATACCACAGTCCATGTGTTATGTATGTCAACACACATGTCCAACAATAGCAATGCATACAAACATGGCAACAGGAGACACATGTGACATCTGTACTGTGCATGCAGCAACCATGCATGTGCAGTGGCCGATGTCCGTAACATAGTTGCACCTACCTACGACATGCAGTCGCAATGCAGATCATTGACACCTGTATACGGTGACATACAAACAGCACGTATGGAGGGATGTGTGTACATAACGTGGTGAACCAACTGTTTAGATGTATGTGTGCAGGGGGTGGCTCACAGTTGTGTCACACACCATCCTATCATGCCATGTGCAAACAGTACGCTATGTCACTGTTACGTGATGGTGCTGACATAATGCATACACAGCGGTCAGGTGTTACCAACTATATGTCACATGGCACCTGTAACACCTACAACCTGCCAAGTGCATATAGCAGCACATTTGCCAGATATAGCGTTGGTACACATAATGCAATCAATACCGCTGCATGTCTATCAAATGTGTCATCATATGGCAGGTGTATCATTCCCAGCACTGCCATGTGTGTCCGAATGTGTGACCAGAGATGCCACATATCATGGGGAATATGTCCCAGTTGTTACACATCCCTGTACACCATTGTAGAGATCTGTACATACGTCAGTGTGGGAAGCATGACGTCGGCCGGTGTGGTGCATCACACACGTCGGCTGTCCATATACACATGTGTCGTCACCACAGTGTGTGTATGTCTGTATGTATGTCTGGTGCTTGGTGTGAAGGTGTATGCTAATATACGGAGAGAAATGATCACTAACCCCATGTGGTGACTAACGCATAATGGTGATGCAGTGCACTAGCCTGTTGATGCCATAGGTCCCAGCCATACTGGCTAGCTGTGACTGTTCCTTCTCTGTGACACATCGTGTGGGTGCATAGTACTGTGAGGGTGATGACCACATAGGCAAGGGTCCCCACCTGCACCCTATGGGGTGTGCGTTATAGTGGTGTACACCCCGTGAATGTGGCCATATTCCCATACTGTTACAGGGTCCTACTGCTGCACAGTGTGGCCTCCAGCTACCAAGTGACACCTCACATCATCATTGGCCAGACCGCTGTGTACAACCCCTGCACCATGTCACCATACCTGTAATGTGTCCTGCTATGTATGTCACGTCTCTGTCCAGTGTTGCCTGTGGCACTGATCACATGCATCAGGTGCAGTATATGTGCAGACATCAGTGTCATGTTTGTGTTTCCAACAGTCAGGTTGAGGGTACATGTAGCATGCTGATATTGCCAGATGTACCTGTGAGTAATCCACAGTTGCACGTGGGGGATTGCAAACACTGCTACCTGTAGGCACATGCAAGTACACCATAGGAGGGAACCAGGGTATCACAACCAACATGGTGCTACAGATGTAACCGAGACACATATCATGAACACATCACAATGCATGCTGCACCTGCACTACATGGTATGACTGGTGCATGTCGACAGTACACAACCTATGTCACATACACATCTCTCAGTATTCACACACAACCACTGCAGCATACACATCCCTCACTATGCATACACAGGTAATATTACATACACCTCTCACTATTCTGCTCACCCTGTGCATCAGAATATTTGTGCATAACCCTGCACCGATGGTGTGGATGACAGGGATGCGGCACAGGCTTCATCATATGCACAGGGTGATATGTTTGCCGGGGCATAGGCTGCACCAATGGATAACATCATGTGTGTGTGTAAGGGCCGGTGAGTTGATTGGACATGTCTGTTCAGAATGCATGTGGATGTTGTGGAGCCCTACAGTTGTGTTTGCTGTGTGCGTGTATGTGTGTACACAGTTCTGCCATTTGTGAGGCCTACACAGGGTATAATTGACAGCCCCAGATTGTACAGAGCAGGTTGTACAGCTCACTGTGTACGTCCATGGCCACGTGACCTGTGCCTGCCTGGGGTTGCACGGGCACTACCAGGTGGAGGTACAGAGTGGCTAATGTCCGATGACACATGTCTGCTGGAACCGTGTCCCCGCTGAGAACGTCCAGGGCCACGTCCACGTGGCCTGCTGTGTCCTGGTGTTGACAGTGCAGCGCCAGCTGCACTGCTACTGCTACCGGCACTATGGGAGCGGGCATGTGAGGTGGCATGCTCACGTCGACCTACACTAGGTGGTGTTGCTGACCTACGTCCACGTGGCCTACGCCTCACTCCTACCAGATGTTCCAGCACAGACAGCTCCCACTCGCGGATTGCCATGCCTCGGTCAAGGATTCCGACCATTTCACCTAATCACCTATCCAGAACATCAACAATCTGCTGTTGAGCATTTGCCAATGCCTGGATGTTGTCATTTAGGGTATGGATAGCAGCCCTCTGCAGCCTCTGCCCTTCTCTGTTCTGCCATTCAGCACGTGCCTGTGCCGCCATTACAGTCTGGAACATGCGTCTGGTGATACCAGCTGCTGCGCTCTGTCCTGCAGGTGCATGTCTGCCAGAGGCCTCCTACGAGCAGCACCGGCCACATGCCTGTGTGGCACATCTGCACTCATTACACTGACACCATGGTGTGTAGACACACCTTCTGTAGACACCACATGTTCCTGTTCCATGCTAACAGACGCTGACTGTCCTTCCTCTATGGCCACTGGTGATGCGGTATGTGTTGGCAGCAGAACTGTGTGCAGGGAAGAGGGGGACATAGCTGGGATGGTAACCATTGGCACAGATTCAGCCCCTGACAACCCTGCCTGTACCTCATGCATATGTTCATCACCGCTAGTATCTGTGGGGACACTAACATCAGATTGACCGCAGGAGGGTAACGCACCTACATCACCTGTGAATGCAAAGAAATACTGTAAAGTACAATAGACACACACACACACACACACACACACACACACACACACACACACACACACACACACACACACAGACACACACACACACACACACACACACACACACACACACACACACACACACACACACACACACAAACACAGACACACACACACACACACACACACAAACACAGACACACACACACACACACACACACACACACACACACACAGACACACACACACACACACACACACACACACACACACACACACACACACACACACACACACACACACACACACACACACACAAACACAGACACACACACACACAAACACAGACACACACACACACAAACACACACACACAAACACAGACACACACAGACACACCATGCATGTGATTTGTCAGATGGCATGCGGCATGCCTTCGATACAGCAGAGGGCATGCAGCTCAGACATTAATAGCGTTAGTAAGCATACCTCCCAGGGGTGCACACTACAGCAAGCAGGTGTCATATCAGTAGCCATGCAGTTCACACAATCATGGTAGTATGCATGCATCCCCGTGATTCACCATGTGGCCCAGAACAGGATAACACTATACATGGCTGACGTGACCTTGACATGTAATCTGCTGACATGTGCATTAACATGCATAGATGTCTGACACAATGGTGTCCTGACACATGTACAGCATCATAATGGGCTTCACATTGCAGTGTTGTGTGTATGGCCTACAGATAGAATGCATGTTTAGCAAATGTGCATGAGCATGGGAGGGTAGTGTGAGCTGTCTACATTGCTATACAGTGTGAAGTACAGACACTGTGCCATTGCATGGCATCATGAGGCATCTATGTTGCTGTAGAATGCATAATATGTACACATTGCATAGCCATAACTGCAACACAGTTGTGATGTTCAACAGATTGCATATGGTAGACTTCAGTGACACCTCCAGTAGCTGTGCACAGGCTTTTAGGTTGTCCAGTGTACCACATCAACTGTATAATCAGTCAACTAAGGCTATAATTGGACCATGTGTGGACAATGTGCAACAGGGTGTATACACATCCCATGTACTGTGTGGCTACATGTCTGTGGCCATCCCCCATGGCCATGTGTGCACATGTGTTGGCCAATTGTGTGTGATGGCCATCTATCTCACATGTCTGTGTTGTCCCATATGACATACACCCATAGATGTCAGATATGTCACAATCCACAGGGCTATGCAGACAACGGGTTGTATGTTTGGTATGTGGGGTATAGGTCATGCGATAGTGTGACAATATTGCAGACAGAACACTACATGTCTGGGACATGTTAGGTGGCACATCACAATGTGTGCACCCAATGCAGGGACATATGACACAATGGTGACACCTGTGGGCTGCCCATATCACAGCTCACTGTGTGGTACTGTGTGCGTACCACACATGTTGTTCCAATGCATACTACATATGCCTCCATTGTAGAACACCTCCACTGTTGTATGCACAGCTGACCACACATGTCGTAATGACAAGTACTGTGGTTTCAAGTCGGTGTATCATTACATTTGTATATATTGCACATGGGTGGCCTGTGTGAATGATGGGTGATGTGACCTGCATATCATGACTGGAACAAACATCAGGTGTGCAAGTGTTAACTGGCCACATGGCAAATAGATCTACACTGTAACATGCCTGATACTGATGACAGTCTCACCTGCAATGGACTCATGTCTGAGCGGCATGCCAGAGGTACCTATATAGGGGTGACACACCAGTATGAACATTATCCATGACTGTATGACAGCCACAGGTTGCACTGTGCATGTGAACACATTCACCTGTGTAATAGCATATAGTATGCACATGTGTGCATACACAACGTAGCATACTGTAGTATACAGCATGTGTGTCCACATACCTTGCATATGTTGTTACTTTACATAATGTACAGTGACACATGCAACTACATGAGGTATAATAGCCATATGTGCAGTACTGACTTACCAGGCAACTCCAGGCTCATTGGTTGGGAGACACCCACCTCCACGATGGCAGCTAGTGTTTCTGGATGCTGTTCCCTGGGTGTCCCCAGACTGGCCAGTAGCTCCTCGGTGTGTGTGAGTGGGGGCTGGGTTGGTGGCCCACCACCTGTTCCACCTTGTTCCCTGATGATTGCAGTGGCACGCTGTTTTCCATGTCGTATCAAGTCCATGCAGTGTCTGCGCACCTGCTGGTAGGTGCGGTTATAGCCACCCACATCGTTCACCCTCCTGCGTAGATCCTGCCACAGGTCATCCCACTGCTGGGCATGCTGTGGCACATGGCTGAACAACAAGTCATAGTTGTCATGGAGCTGTGGGATGAGGATATCATCCTCCTGGCGGCTGTATGCTTGGAGGCGTGTATGGGGCATTATCTGTAAGACATAATGATGGTGACAGGTCACAGTTTCAGAGATGTACAGAGATACTGCTGCACATACATTTCTATGACATCTACTACATCTGCACAGTTATCTTTGCAAAGCATCATGACACTGACATGACTGACATGTTTGTGTCACACACATGTCACACCCATTATGCATTGGATATCATCACCATATATGTGTGTCACCTCATTACAGTGTTCATACTCCATGTAAATGCTGTCTTGCTGTGGGCATGATTATTTGCCTGCACTTGTGTTCTTACCTATCTGCACATGCCTGGATGTGTCCACGGTACTGCTGTTGACCTGGATGCTGTGTATATGTCACATATCAACACAGACACAGCCGTAATGGACTTCAGCAGTGACAATGCACACATACGCATGGACACCTGTACATGCATGTGTTTTGCCATATACATCTACACAGCACTGTACAACTGTTCAACATCCTGCCACGGATCACCTGTATTGCACATGTGATAGACATGGGACAATGGCTAGTCAGACGACATTCGCAGGGATGGTTATCAACCATAGCATGTGTGGGCATGGTTTCCAAGCTGTAACAGACAGCCATTATGCCACCGCAAGGTGCATCAGTGCCACATTACTGATCCAGTCAGTTGATAGTACATCTACCATGCGGCCATCACACCATGTATGACTGGGATGACATGTGCAGCTTTGATGGACAGGGTTACATGGTATGGTGGGAGTATGTCACATATATGGCACAGGGATCTGTCCAGTCTGTGGCAATCCTAGTATTAGGACGGTGGCTGTCCATGACATATGCCTTATAGATCAGGATATGGACATGTAGCATGTCCATCATCATGGTGTAGCAAATGTCTTTCTGCAAGGTAGACAGCATGTGGAGCTGTGGGATGAGGATATCATCCTCCTGGCGGCTGTGTGCTGGGAGGTGTGTACGGGGCATTATCTGTAAGACATAATGATGGTGACAGGTCACAGTTTCAGAGATGTACAGAGATACTGCTCCACATACATTTCTATGACATCTACTACATCTGCACAGTTATCTTTGCAAAGCATCATGACACTGACATGACTGACGTGTTTGTGTCACACACATGTCACACCCATTATGCATTGGATATCATCACCATATATGTGTGTCACCTCATTACAGTGTTCATACTCCATGTAAATGCTGTCTTGCTGTGGGCATGTCTATTTGCCTGCACTTGTGTTCTTACCTATCTGCACATGCCTGGATGTGCCCACGGTACTGCTGTTGACCTGGATGCTGTGTATATGTCACATATCAACACAGACACAGCCGTAATGGACTTCAGCAGTGACAATGCACACATATGCATGGACACCTGTACATGCATGTGTTTTGCCATATACATCTACACAGCACTGTACAACTGTTCAACATCCTGCCATGGATCGCCTGTATTGCACATGTGATAGACATGGGACAATGGCTAGTCAGACGACATTCGCAGGGATGGTTATCAACCATAGCATGTGCGGGCACAGTTTCCAAGCTGTAACAGACAGCCATTATGCCACCGCAAGGTGCATCAGTGCCACATTACTGATCCAGTCAGTTGATAGTACATCTACCATGCGGCCATCACACCATGTATGACTGGGATGACATGTGCAGCTTTGATGGACAGGGTTGCATGGTATGGTGGGAGTATGTCACATATATGGCACAGGGATCTGTCCAGTCTGTGGCGATCCTAGTATTAGGATGGTGGCTGTCCATGACATATGTCTTATAGATCAGGATATGGACATGTATCATGTCCATCATCATGGTGTAGCAAATGTCTTTCTGCAAGGTAGACAGCATGCTGCATAGTGGAGGTGAGGATTGTGAAGGCTGGTATCGCACATCCATGCATAGCCATTACCCCTTAAAGGTGGTATGTGATCCAATATTGGTCACCACAGTGCTGTATATGCTTGTCCAGTGATCTCCGTGCTCATGGATGGCACCCTGACATGACATGGGTACCTCATATGACTACCTAAGGGGCCTGGAGATGTCACCAAGTCGGGGGGTGCACTGCACAGCACCATCCCTTACACAGTGTCCATAATGTTGACCACAGCCTAGGTAGTAGTTTATGGGTACAGGGATGTTCACCTAGCAGTGACAATGTTGGTATCATCCATCAGACTGTGCACATATGTCACACACCTCACCCACACAGCCCATTCTGTATGTTGTTCACAACACTGACACAGCTATACTGATAGGTCATGGCCATTCACAGCCTGACATACACAGATGCCTAACATTTGTCTGTGTGGTATGGGCTACAATGAGGATGGGGTACAACACATTAACCCTGTTCTACTGTAGCTGGCACTGGTGTGATGTGCACATGTCACTCTTGCACCTTTTGTAGTTGTGAGTCTGTCAACAGGCCACTGGTGGAACACTCCTGTGACATACAAAGGTATTTGTAATCAAATATCCGTGCTGTCTTGTACATCTGTACTGCTAACATATACAGTGATAATGGTTCATGGACATGCACACCATACTCAGCAGGGTTATAGTGCGGTGCCACCCAAAATGACTGTCATCACCACTTGTGGGTTGATATTATCCAACACCCTATCTGTATTGTATGGTCATGCTAGGCACTTGTTCAGAACGTGTGAGCATGTCATGAGCTACTTATTACTATAGCACCCATTCCACACCATTTCCCACAGGTACACTGGCTGTCCTAGACTTCCCAGCTTGCTTATGGTACAACAGCTGTTGTACACACATAACGCACATATCCTGTGGGACATGGTTGTATATACAGGCATGTCCAACTGTCTTGTACCAGTGCTACTGCCTGTCTATATGAGGGATATGTCGTACATATGGCAATAGAGCAATTGTCTCATGTACACATTCAATGCTCACCTCCCAACATACGACACTACAGCCTGTGGGGGATGCACTTCTGCAGCCGTGCTGGGGGCATAGCTCTCAAGTGTACCTCATTACAAGGAACGTACCTCATTTGGGGTTCTATAAGGTGCATGTTCCTCAAGGTTCCACATTGAAATGGTCTGTCACACATTCATTGTTGGAAATTGTTTACCTGCTAGCCATGGCTAAATAGATGGGAATCATATTAATTCATTAGAATATCTTTTTTATACATAAAACCAGATTATTTTAGCCATCATATGCCCTTCCTAGTTGAAGCTGTTAGTAAGCCAGTTGTAAGTGTTCCATGTTTTGCCCATTTGTCACACAGTATGAGGGCTAATGTTCCTCATTTTGGGGACAGGAGGTTGACAGCTATGGCTGGGGGTAATGCTGTCACCAACCCTGACTGCACCTGACAGTCATTTGGGGATGTGTAACATTTGCAACACACCCCACCCATCATATAGTCTCACATGATCTACACCAGTGGCCACACCTACGAGGACAACTTGTGCAGTACATCTCCATACTCAGTGTAGGCACCAGAGGTAGCCCCCATCATGGAAGACAACATCACCAGCTTATAGCCCACAGACTCATGTGTGCCCATCACATACAGCCAATAGGGGGTTATAACATTCACAACACACCAGTCATAGATGACTCTGTAGGGAGTCACACTGCAGTTCCACACAGCAGGCTACACAAGGCGATAGTCGCTTACATCTTGCTGTCGGGTAACTGCTTCTGCAACATAACCTATGCACCCATGCCACACCTCACCAGGTACGATGTGACTGTCATTCTCCATGTTAGTGTGACTGCCCTGTGATGCCACTTCACAGACTACGTGTGCAGGGACATGCAATAGCTCACCAGTCTTATAGCCCTGAGGGTGTAGGCCAAGCCCTGGGAGCATTTTGTATTCATCCGGACACGATACCACTGTACAATGACTGACTGTGTCACTTCAACAGTTGCCTATGCTCCTATTGTCATTCCACAGGCATCTGGTATCTGTCCGCTTTGACTGACCTGGTCAAACAATGCTGTGGCACAGATGACTTGCACCTGTCAACCCTGGGAGTACAGCTCACATGTAAGGCTCTTGCTGATTCTATACTGCCTGTCTTGCACAGTTTCCAATAACTGTCACCGGCAGGACGGGAACTGGCAGACACGACATGGGGTCATGTGACACAATGCTTGCATCTTCCTCTGTGACACACGCAGGCAAGGCACATACCTTATAATGCACCACTCAAACATCTCTGCAGTGACTGGGACCTGCCTCTAGGCTCTGCAGAGCACACCTGCAATTACAGGTTATAGACAGACCATACCTTTCAGGCACATACCTGGATCGGCACACCCACAGCTGAGGGGTTTCCATATCCCACTATGTTTTGCACACATCCTGGCAAGTTACTTAGCACAATGCATCAGAGGTGCTCCACGTGCAACTAACTGTGTCTGGGACCGCTATACACATTGTAACAAGCTACAGAGTCAACATCATACCCCACATTTAACATACCTTCTTTGTTGGTATATTGGACAGTGGGCCTCAGACAGCTACTACTGATGTGTGACTGACACTACCCCACACTTCACTGGGATAGCCACTCATGTACCGACACATCCATGAGTCATAACCTCCGCTCTACTGGATCAACCCATACACACCACGTCCAAGACCTACATTAACCTTGGCATGAACACTACCACCATGTGACTGGTGTTACACACCTGGGGTTATCCCCTCATTGGTGGATTCCGAACATATGCTAATCAACCTTGTTAGCCACGTCCCGGCACCTCACCCATCACAGCATACACAGTACATGAGTACTACAACACCTACTACAGATGTCTGCTGACAGCGGTTGTTAACGTCATGACACCCGTGCAGATGGACAATGCACATACAAATGCTGACACATACCCCAGTGCACTTCATTAGCATGTACACAACTGCATGGATCATGCTATTCCACACAGAGCCATGATGGTACACACCAGATAACAGACACCACTCTGGTGGTCATGTTCCATGGACATATGATGTACAACAACAGGTGTAGGCTGTTGCACAGTGGTGTACATTCCCATGTGTGGGGTGGCTCACTGGTCTGCTGTGGTGGGGCCACAGGGTCCCTCATCACATACTCCAAGACTAGCTACGTAAACATGACTGCCACACATTCCGGGGTATACCACCAGACATTATGGTGGTATGTCAGTATCAATGGCAACACCCACATCTGCTGTCACATACAACAGTCACTCAGGAACATTACTGACCCAGGTGATGTTGGCAACATGCTGGAGGATGGATTCAATGCTAACATTACACCCTCTCATTCACTACAGGGCCACAATCCATACATGAACATTGTGGTGTCCCTGTGGTCACACCTACACAGTACTGACCTACACTCTATATGTTCTGGGACACTGGCCCCATGTCACCTTCCAACGTCCCAGGCTGTGATGTCCACCAACCTCTGAATGACATGTCTCCCCACTAGGCCACCATATTCAGTAATAGCCTTGTTTCAGACATTGTAGCCCCTGAATGGCACACAGCAGCATTTATCACACTACACACAGGTGGCACCACAATGCACGAGTGGGACTATAGTCCTACACACCTGACTGGACTGTTCTGCATGGCTATGGGGCACATCATCAAGGATGTCATTCACAGAGACATTGTTGGGCTCCCGTCCTTTGCTGCCACCCGGGTTGGGCTTGTTAGGGCCAGAGCATGGCCCCTACACATGGTGGACTCCTTTCATACAGTTACCAGGGCAGTTGCTGATGGTACAGGAGTCCGCACTTCCTACATTGTCCTCTCGTTGCCTTTCAGCACCATTCCCCATTCTGGTATTGACAACATACACATCCACCTGCACATCATATCCTGTGTCTCAGGATGTTATGCTATATGACTCATGGACAGGACACACACAGTGAGGCCAGCATACCATAGTACCTACTACATGTCAGGTACATTTGGCATACCACAGTCCTCAGTCATAGGGGCCCTCATGTTCAGTATATGCTTCCCTGCGGAACAGGCTAGCACAGGGGACTTTCCCTGCCTAGCTTTCAAACCCCTGCATACAAAGCACCATGATTGCTCCACCAGCTGATACTGACTCCATCCATATGGGTGTCGCTGTGACAGATACATAATATGACTATCATGGCATCAAGCTGCATGACACAAGGTGCATGCACATCACCTTTGCATTACACCATTCACCCACTGACTATCACATGGATGGTAGTCCCCTACATACATATCACATTGTACATGTTTGCAGTACACACATATGTTGCACCCACTCCTGTGGTTACCGTATTGCCACTGTGGCGTGGATATCCTTCTACATGGCCACACCTATCTGTACTGGATGTGTAGCTGGTACATAGGCACCCATTGTACCTCTGAACTCAAGACATCTACACACATTCAAGTGTACACCACCCCATTTAGGGTGTACCTTACACAACAGCTACAGCTTTACATGCCACAACATTAACACGCCATGATGTTTACTGAGCTCCGACAGTTTAAATATGTGGCTACACTATGGACACCACATCTGTACACATTTGCATACTACATACTCAGGGGTGACCTCTGCTGATCAGACAGGGCCCATGTCCACAACATTATTAATGGATATACTCCTCATACACGACATAAGCAGAGGCCACTGTGAGCAATATGCTCATGGATATGTGCAGACATGCCACAATGAGTGGGATGTGCTTGTGGGTTACATTCCCAAACCGGACACTCACCATGCTTTGGAACATAAGTCCTATGTACATCATGCAGGGACACTCAGTAGCACTGTTCATGTGATACCTCCCTTGGTGGTTGGGAGACACATGTAGGCCTGGGATCACTGCAGTGGCTGTACTGTGCAGAGGTGCAGGTGACACATGGCTCTGCTGTTCACAGGACACTACCCTAGAGAGGTGCCAGTAGTGTGAACACTGTAGTTGTGCTTACACATGGACTTGCCAGACTGCATAGTACCCCATTATGCACCTGTGAAGCTATTACATGTCCTTTGTGCATGGTTACTTAGTAGCCCTTCCATTTAGATTAGCTATCATGCTATTACAATGTCCCATGCCTACAAGCCATATGTATCCTGTTATTGTACATACCAACAGACGATACCTGTGGTATGCATGATATGCCTGTTATGCTGTGTAGAATATCTGTCATATCTACCTATAATACTATACATTACACATATTTCACATAGTATCCCATAATGCAAAGCATACTTGCACAGCGGGACCACCTTAGATATGTCATTAATGTTATATGCCCATACACATGAGTGCTGTGGCAGTATATCAACATATACTATCCCCTGCTATTGCACGTCCTTGTTGGACATACCCTACCACTGATGGCGGGTTGTATGGAATTGTTCTGTTTAACGTCCTCATGTAGCATCCCTTGTGGTGTCTGTGCTGTGTACCTTGTGTCCCACTGCTGGACGCACAGTTTCTATAAGCGTTAGTATGCTCAGCAAGACATCACTAAATAAATACCTTTCCCCACTTTATGCATTGCGGACACGTTTAATTAATGCAAACCAGGCTATACATACAGTAAAACTAATTAATACAGATCATGCTATACATAACCTTACATATCGGGTGTTCTACATACCTTGTTATCATTATGGTGTTTCGTTTCTATCTCTCTCACAGTGTTTCAACTGGTATTCGGTATGAGCATACGGTTTGAATGTCTGGCAAACCATCCTTATATACGTCGATACCTGTAACATGTGGATTCATCCCGCCAATTGGTGTTCCTAAGTGACTAATTACTTGCATATCAGCTGTGCAGCTACTCCATTCGCCAATTACATGGCAACAGTGGGGTATAATTGGATTCTCCACTTGGGCGTTGCCTATTTGCCCTACCTTCGGGGAGACGGTCTGTATTGTGTTTTGTTATGTGTAATTGCAACTACTATGCATGGAGACAAGTATACTTTGGATTCATGTCCCCCGTGGATTGTGTGTGACAGGTAGAGTATTTGGTTCAACATGTGGGTGTACCTGTCATCCCAACATCTGATAACGGAGTATTGCAAACAAAACCTGTAACATGGCTGTTTGTTCCATTATACAACGCCTGCAATTTTGCATGACGCCTTTAATTGTGTCTATCACATGGTATGTTGAGGGTTCTGCAGATGTAATTGACTGACTGGATGTTTGTGCTGCTATTACAGTCTGTATTGCTTTAGTTTCTAGTGTGGGGGATGTCCGTGGGTGTATGTAGCATATACAGGTTTGAGGGCCTTGCATTTCTACATAATCCGTATATATGTGTGTGGGCTCCGTCCCTAATTAGAGAGCTAACTGTTAGTAGACTTATGTTACGGGATTGTACGTTGGGCCATTGTTAATTGGTTTCTATATCGTCTGGAGGTAAGCTTGCTACTTGTATACCTCCATAATTGCAGCGATATATCAAGGGATATGTGTAAGTGACAGCTATCCCTTGTATTTCTGTCCCAGATATTTGCAGTCATTGTGGTTGTGTTGGTAAAAGAGCCTGTTTGCCATGGGTTGCCACCTTTTCATATGATCATTGTTGGACACTTGCGGGACACACAGCGGTGTTTACAGGCCAACACGTAGCCACAGTCAGTACACAGGTTAGCACATACTTTTATCCTCAATACATACCTATTGTTGTGTGACTTTGGCTACTTATCATATTGCATGTAACATTTACATTTCTTACATACAGGCATAACTATTAAATACGACTGTTACATTATATATGGGACATATTTATGTCCTACCATCTCGGACATTTGCCCTCTTGGTACTGTTTTATGTCAGGACACACCTGCCCAGGGTGGGGCTGTCCTTCCTACTGTGGGACAGGTAGTAACCATATGCCTACGGCTAGCTATAGCCACACCTACCGTACTGATCTGCCTCTGACTTGGCACTAACAAACACATGTTGCAGACACACACACACATTACAGTCACACAGAGATGCATACGGCACCCTCAACGCACACTTACACAGACTACGGCACTCACAGACACAGTTGAACACAGTACCTACATGGACCACAACACTGGCAGCAGTGACTAAATGTCCCTTCATATCATCATACTATTACTCGCGGCTGTACTGTTCCGGTACTGTGTAATATTGGTATTTCAGCCTCATGGTTACGCATGTCGGTATGTTACACATTCCATGGTTGGCGGTATCCTATTTATTTGTACCTCCAAGGTGTTATGAATGTCGTTGAACTATCTATTATATTTGCAGATATCGCTGAATCCATCTATATCACCACATATCACTCTATTACCCTTTCTATCTGTATTATATATATGCATATGTGTACATATATATCTATATATCTATATATATATCTATATATCTATATCTATATATATATATATATATATATATATATATATATATATATATATATATATATATATAGATATATATATATCTGGCGGGGAACGTAACAGGCACACAGCACCACCATATGCTGTAAGGCTCATGTACTGTTCAGGTGTTGGCATTCCGTGTTCCACTAGCTGTTGTGTTTACAATGTTTGAGGGCTGCCTATGTAGGAGTCACACATTGGGCCACCTATACATTACAATTTACAGATGGTTATGTTTGTGTGCCATCCATTTTACTGTGTGTGCAGGTGGAGAGGTGTCAGTCCATAGGGGCCTACACTGTCAGAGTATGTGCTATACGTTCCCTCTTTGCCAAGGCGTAGTCATATTGGGCACGCCTCCATCTGCCTACTGGGGCTGGCACAGTGTGTTCATGGTCTGAATCCCTCTGTGCCTGCAATGGCCTTGGCAATTGCGGTGGGCTATGAGGGCCTTCACCATTTTGTCCCTGCTGCAGCTGCTTCCGCAGGATCATATTATGTAGCATGGCACATACTATGACGATGTGGGCACATGTGCCTGGAGAGTACTGCAAGGCTCCACCAGATGTATCCAAGCACCGGAACCGTGATTTCAGCATCCCGAACACACAGTCTATGATGATTCTGGTTTGTGCGTGTGCCTCATTATGGCGTTCTTGCATGGGTGTGTGTGCATTTCTGATGGGAGTCATCATCCACGGCTCCAGTGCATAGCCAGCATCCCCCACAAGATGGCCATGTGGGATGTCCCCCCTGACAAATACCTGATACAGCTGTGAGGCATGCCAGATATGGGAGTCATGGTAGCTTCCAGGGCTGCCAGCACACACATCCATGATAATGCCCTGGGCATTGCACATGACCTGGCAGTTGATGGAGTGGAATCCCTTGCAGTTTATGTGGTGCCTACCATGCTCACCGGGTGGTGACTTGATTTGTATGTGCGTGCAGTCTATCGCACCCAGTACCTCCGGGTAGTGTGCCACACGGTGGAAGTGGTGCATATTGCTGGCCAACTCCTCCTGAGTTCGGGGGAGGTATATCTGCTCATTGGCATGTGGTAGCATGGCATCCAGGAACTGGTGTAGTACCCTGGATGCTGATGCCTGTGAGATACCCATTATATCTCCAGTTGGCCTTTGAAAGGTACCTGTGGCCAGTATTCGCAGGCTTACACATACCTTCGTGTCCACTGGGATGGGTTCCCCTCTGTTGTATCTGGTTCTCAGGCATGGCTGGCACAGCTCCACTATTTGCTGTAAGATGTCCCTGTCCACCCTGTAATGCTCTGCTATCTCCAGGTCATGTAGCCCCTGGTAGGTTACCCTTGGTCTGAACATTCTCCTTCTCCTCTGAGGCCTGCGGTGGTTGTCGGCATCATCCTCCACAACACCATCAGTCACTGAAACATGCTGATGAATCACAGCTATGGCAGCTCCCAACATGTACATTTTAAAAGTTCCCCATGTGTTTACACCTATGGTGCAGTGTTTGGGAATACACAGGTGTGTGTTGGGTGCTTTCACAGTTTATACTATTGTGCTGTGAACACCAATGATGTCACAGGGTGTGTATGTACGATCGTAGCTACAGGGTATCTTATGTGTTTTACTGCTGGAACTACTATTGTGGTGCCTTTGGTGTTGAATTACATTTGCCTGCCGTGGATTACCTCTTGACCTTCCCTTTACATTTCTGCACATTGCACCTACCATTTTCTGGCGTGCATCCTGCAGCCTACTTTCATTTGTACTTTCCTGGACCTGGCGTAACTTGCATTATGTGTGCTACTGCCGGTCTGCTGTTGGTTTGCTTTGCTCTGCTGTGTCAGGTCTCCTATCTTTGCAATCCAATACCTCTCCTCCTTTCTTTGCATTCCAATGCCTCCCCTATCCTGTTTTGCAGGTTTCTGCAAGCAGACTTGTCAGCTGCCATCAATTGGCCATTGTGGGTTGATTGGTGTTGATTGCTCATTAGTACTCCAATTACCCTACTTCTGCATTTCCTTCTTTTCTTCCCCTGACCTTCCTGTTTGTGCTATTGTTTGCGGCATGTGCATCCGATTACTGGGTTTCGGGCACGTTTTCATCCCCGTACACATGCGCTTTTGGGAACCATGTGTGCTCTCAGCTAAACAATTCTATACCTTCCTCCCCACCCCTGTCCTGTAGCTTTGCTTAGCAACGGACAGGTCAGATTTGCATTGCTCCAATGTGCTTACTGCTATGGTGGCACACCCCTCTGCTGATGTCATGCATCTCCTCTGAGCCACTCCTCGGTGTTATACCGCTGCGCCGTATGGTACAACCTTCATCCGGCGGGACATTTGCGATTCAGTATTATCTGCCTCATTTACATGGCATTGACTACTAATTCATAGTTACCACGCCGAAAACTATCGCAAGCCCTTAGCAACCCTTGCACCTTGGTTGTGGTGTTCCATGCCTACCATTTTGTATTATGCTGTAAACCTGATTTCTATTACGTTACGATTTTATGACATGTTTATATTATTTCTTTATGTTACAGCTTCCACACACATGCCCTGCAGTTGTGCTGTGCGTTACTGTGGACATGACATTAAATGTTGTTATTTACATGCTGTGCATCTTTTCTTATGCCATTGGCTGTGTATTTCACCATTGGCATATGTTAACGTTG